>NC_043704.1:65519519-65553053 GCF_006229205.1 Suricata suricatta | reverse complement strand
ATTGAAGATTTCCTGCCATTCCTTCCTGGCCTGCCAGGTTTCATTCGATAGGTCTGTAACCACTCTGATAGGTTTCCCTTTGTATGTGAGGGCCCTTTTCTCCCTAGCTGCTTTCAGAATTCTCTCTTTATCTTTATATTTTGGCAGTTTCACTATGACATGTCGTGCTGAAGGCCGATTCATGTTACGTCTTAAGGGGGTTCTTTGTGCCTCTTGAATTTGAATGTCTATTTCTTTTCCCATATTTGGGAAATTCTCAGTTATAATTTGGCCAAGTATCCCTTCAGGCCCTTTCTCTCTCTCTTCCACTTCAGGAATTCCTATGATACGGATGTTGTTCTGCTTGATTGTATCACTCAGGTCTTGAATTCTCCTTTCCTGATCCTGGATTAATTTCTCTCTCTTTTTTTCAGCTTCCTCTTTTGCTAGAACTGTATCTTCTAATTTACCTATTCTTCTCTCTGCCTCTTCAATCCTTGAGGTGGCTGCCTCCAGTTTGTTATTCACCTCACCTATAGCCTATTGTGAGTTTTTCTTTTTTTAAAAAATATATTGTTGGTTTTGGTTTGCTAACATTTTATTGAGGATTTTTGCATCTATGTTCATCAGAGATATTGGCCTGTAGTTCTCTTGTTTTGTAGTGTCTTTACCTGGTTTTGGTATCAGGGTACAGCTGGCCTCATAGAATATATGTTAAAGCTTTCCTTCCTCTTCTATTTTTTTGAAATTGTTTCAGAAAAATAGATATTAGCTCTTCTTTAAATGTTTGTTAGAATTAACCAGTGAAGCCACCTGGTCCTAAACTTTTGTTTGTTGTGGGTTTGTTTGTTTGCTTTTATTACTGATTCAAACTACCATACTGGTGATTAGTCTGTTCAAATTTGATATTTCTTCCTGATCTAGTTTGAGAAGGTTATATATTTCTTGGAATTTATCCATTTCTTCTATGCTATCCAGTTTGTTGCCATATACTTTTCCATAATACTATCATAACCCTTAGTATTTCTGTGGTTTCGGTTATTTCTCATATTTTCGGATTTTGAGTCCCCCCTCCCCCCCAACCTCCGCTTTCTTTTAAGAGACAGAGAGAGTATATGTGTGTGTGAGGGGAGGAGTAAAGAGAGAGGAAGAGAGAGAAAATCTTAAGCAGGCACCATGCAAAGGGTAGAGACCACCTCGAGGCTAGATCTCATGACTCTGAGATCATAACCTGAGCCAAAATCAAGAGTTAGATGCTTATAACCAACTAAGCCACCCACATGCACCATTCTCTCTCTCTTTGTTGGTGAGTCTGACTAAAGGATTATCCTTTTTTTTTTTAATCTTTTACAAAAAACAGCTCCTGGTTTCCTTGATTTCTTGTTTTTAGTTTCTATTTATTTCTTCTCTATTCTTTATTTCCTTCCTTCATCTGATTTTGGGTTTTGTTGTGTTTCCAGCTCCTTTAGGTGTGAGATTAGGTTGAGATTTTTCCTGCTTCTTGAGGTAGGTCTGTGTTGTGATAATCTTCCTTCTTGGAACAGCATTTGCTGCAACCCAAAGATTTAGGGCCATTGTGTCTTCATTTCCATTTGTCTCTATGTATGTTTTAATTTCTTGTTCAATCCATCATTGTTTAGTAGCATGTTATGTAATCTTTATCTAGGTGTGTCCTTTCCAGATTTGTGCCTGTGATTGATTTCTAGTTTCATACTATTGTATTTGGAATAGACGCATAATATGACTTCAAATTTTTTCAATTTGTTTAATTTTAAAAATTATTTTGTGGCTTAACATGTAATCTATTCTGAAAAATGTTTCATGTGCACTTGAAAAGAATGTATTACACTGTTTTAAGATGGAAAGTTCTGAGTATCTCTTAGATCCATTTAGTTCAATGTATCATTCAAAGCCACTGTTTCCTTACTGATTTTGTTTTGATAATCTATCCATTGATGTAAGTTGGGAGTTAAAGTACCCTACTGTTATTGTGTTACTATTGATTACTCCTTTTATGTATGTTAATAGCTTCTTTATGTATTTGTTCCCATGCTGGGTGCAGAACTATTTACAAATTTTATTATCTTCTTGTTGGATTATTTCCTTTATGATTATGTAGTATCGTTCTTTGTATCTTGTTATAGTCTTTGTTTTAAAGTTTTTAATGTTTATTTTTGAGAGACAGACAGAGAGAGAAAGAGAGAGAGAGAGAGAGAGAGAGAGAGAGAGAGAGAGAGAGAGAGGGAGAGCAAGCACACAAGTGTGGGAGAAACACAGAGAGAGGGAGACACAGAATCCAAAGCAACTTCCAGGCTCTGTGCTGTCAGCACAGAGCCCAATGTGGGGCTTGCATCCATGAACCAGTGAGATCATGACCTGAGCTAAAGTTGGATGCTTAACTGACTGAGCCACCCAGGTGCCCCTGGTCTTTGTTTTAAAGTCATTTTGGGGCACCTGGGTAGCTCAGTCAGTTAAGCGTCCAACATCAGCTCAGGTCATGATCTTACAGTCTGTGAATTCATGCCCTGCAGTGGGCTCTGTGCTGATGGCTCAGAGCCTGGAGCCTGCTTCAGATTCTGTCTCCCTCCCTCTCTCTGCCCCTCTCCTACTCATGCTCTGTCTCTGAAAAATAAATAAAGTCTATTTTGCCTGATAGAAGGATTACTAACTCGGCTTTCTTTTCACTTCAGCATTTCAGCATTTGCATGATAAATGTTTTTTCATACTTTCACTTTCAATTTGCATTTATCTTTAGGTCAAAAATGTGTCTCTTGTAGACATCATGTAAATGGGCTTTTTTAAAAATAGTTTATTTTCAAATTGGTTTCCATAGTATACCCAGTGCTTCTCCCCAAGTGCCCCCCACCATGACCATCACCCCCTTCCCTCCCTCCCCCTCCCCCTTCAGTCCATGGTTTGTTTTCAATATTCAATAGTCTTTCATGATTTGTGTCCCTCACTCTCCCCAGCTCTCTTTTCCCCTTCCTCGCCCTATGGTCCTCTGTTAGGTTTCTCCTGTTAGACCTATGAGTGCAAACATATGGTATTTGTCCTTCTCTGCCTGACTTATTTCGCTTAGCATGACACCCTCAAGGTCCATCCACTTTCCTACAAATGGCCAGATTTTATTCTTTCTCATTGCCATGTAGTACTTCATTGTGTATATATACCACATCTTCTTGATCCACTCATCAGGTGATGGATATGTGGGCTCTTTCCATGATTTGACTATTGTAGAAAGTGCCGCTATGAACATTGGGGTACATGTGCTCCTATGCATCAGCCCTTCTGTATCCTTTTGGTAAGTCCCTAGCAGGGCTATTGCTGGGTCATAAGGGAGTTCTATGGATAGTTTTTTGAGAAACCTCCACACTGTTTTCCAGAGCGGCTGCACTAGTTTACGTTCCCACCAACAGTGTAGGAGGGTGCCCATTTCTCCACATCCTCACCAGTATCTACATTCTCTTGATTTGTTCATTTTAGTGACTCTGACCAGTGTGAGGTGGTATCTCAGTGTGGTTTTGATTTCTATTTCCCTTATGATGAGTGATGCTGAGCATCGTTTCATGTGTCTGTTGGCCATCTGAATGTCCTCTTTGGAGAAGTGTCTATTCAGGTCTTCTGCCTGTAAATAGGCTTTCTTAAAGCTATTTATTTATGTAGTCTCTACATCCAATGTAGGGCTCAATCTTGTTTCTTTATCCATTCCATCACCCTGTCTTTTGATTGGAACATGTAGTCTATTTGCATTCAAAGAAATTATTGATAAGTTTGTACTTATTTCCATTTGCTACTTGTTTATAGTTATTTTTATAGTTCTTCTCTGTTCCTTTCTTTTACTCTTTTCTCTCATGGTTTGCTGGTTTTCTTTAGTGATGTATTTGTATAAATACATTCCTTCCTCTTTACTTTTTTTGCATATCAATTACTGGTTTTTGATTTGTTGTTGCCATTAGGTTGGTATATAACATCTATGCATATAGCACTGTATATTAAATTGATGGTTGCTTAAGTTTGAACCCATTCTAAAAGCACTAAAGTTTTACTCCTCTTCTTTCTACATTTTAGGTATGTGGTGTCATGTTTTATGCTTTTTTGTGAATCCTTTGATTTTTATAGGTATACCTAATTTTACTGCTTTTGTGCTTACTATTTTTCTTATTCTTGCTTGTGGTGTTTCCTTTCCATTCAGAGAGTCCTCTTTAATATTTCTTGTAAGGCTGGTTTAGTGGTGATGAACTTATTTATTTATTTATCCAGGAAACACTCCTCTTGTGAATGACAGCCCTGATGGATAGAGTATTCTTGGTTGCAGGTTTCTTTCATTCAGCACTTTTCTTATACCGTGCCTTCCTTCTGTCCCTTCTTCTGCTGAAAAAGCAACTCATATCCCAATTTGGTTTCCCTCATAGATAGTTTTCTTTTGCAGCTTTATCACTACTTTTTGCCATTTTAATTACTATGTGCCTTGGTGTTGACCTTCTTGGGTTGATTTTTGGGGGGAGCTCCCTGTGCCTCCCAGATCTGGATTTTTGTTTCCTTCCCCAGATTCATGAAGTTTTGAGCTATTATTTCTTCAAATAACATTTTCTCCCCCAATTTTCTCCATCTTCTTCTTGGATCTCTATAATGTGGCTGTTATTATGGTTAATGGTGTGGCTGAGTTCTCTTAACCTATTTTCATTTTTTACTACTCTTTTTTTCTCTATCTTGTTCAGTTTGATTGCTTTTCATTAGTCTGTTCTCCAGGTCATTGATCTGTTCTTATGCTTCCTCTGGTCTACTATTTTCCCCCTCTAGTATACTTTTTCAGTTATTGAGTTCTTCATCTCTGACTGGTTTTTCACATTTTCTCTCTTTGTTGAGGTATTTTCTCAACTCCAGGGTGTATCTTTATGACCATTAATTTATTTTTGACACGGAGTAGGATTTATTGGTGGGCATGAATAAGGAGAGGCCAGTGCTGAGGTTCTCATGAGTGTTGAGAGCACCACTGTTCCAGGGGCCACAATTTGGAATATATTTGATGCTATGGCCATCTGAGATGTCTTAAAGGTCATTTAGGGCCCACCCATACAATCAACAGGCAATGTAATCATACATTGCCAAGGAGGCTACTCTTTGTAGCCACTGTACACTAGGCCCCATGGGAAAAGAGCACAGTATGACCATTACTTTTAATTGTCCATCAGTCATATTGCTTTTCTCACTTTCCTTTAGTTCACGTGCTGTGATTTTGTCCTGTTCCTTGATTTGGGGTATATTCCTTTGTCTCCTCATTTTGTCTAACTCTCTGTGTCAGCTGTATCTCCTGCTCTTGAAAGTAGTGGCCTTATGGAGAAGAGTTCCTGTAGTGCCTTGCAGTGTAATGTTCCATGTTCACCACAACCTGATGCTTCAGGGTGTCTCCTACGTGTGTTACATGTGTCCTACTTTGTGGCTGAGTCATGTTTGCCTCCAGTCCAGTTGTCTGCAATGGCTTTCTGCCTATTGTGGGCAGGGTTTGGTCTCTGTGTTATAATTTGGCCAGTCTGGTGTCTCTTTGGGCTTGACTTGGGTCAGCCCAGATGTTTGCTGGAGCTGCAGGGTGCTCTCTCCGGGTTGACCCCTGAGAGGCTTTTGTTGGGTAGGCAAGACCTGCAGTCAGACCACATCTGCCCAGAGCTGGGTCCACAATTGAATTGGTGTGTATGGTTATCTTTTCCTCTCTCTAGAGTAGGAGTCACTTTGGAGCCGTGTTAGCCCACTGGGGCTGCTTGTACAATGCCAGGTTTGTGGCCCTTCTCTGGATGGACTCCTGCTGAGTGGAGAGGTTTGGAGAAGGTGAATGCATGGGAAAACACAGGGGTGGGGCATGTTGTTAGCAAGCTAATTGGTGAGTGTGTATGTTGTGCTGGTCCTTCGAGATGTCCATTTATCTAACTTGGTAACCAGGCACCAATAGTCTGAAAGCTCCAGAAGAGTGTTCTTATTTTAAGAGAATTATTTTCTGTCTCTACTGACTAAAAGCATCAATCTTCAAAACATGCCACCTTAGACAAATAATAAGTGAAGGCATTTATACTTAGATACAGTCCTGGCAGAAAAGAGGGCAGAACAGCAGAGTGGATTTAGGATCTTCAAGTATCCCAGTTTTCCAATACTCACCCTGCATGTGTCCCACCTCCAAAAGGCTACTACAGTTGGGAAATCCTGCATATAGTCAACATTTGTTTTATTTAAAAAAATTTTTGAGAGAGAGTGCATGCATGCAAGTGGGAGAGGGGCAGAGGGGGAGAGAGAATCTTAAGCAGGCTCCACACTCAATGTAGGGCTTGATCTCACCATTATGAGATCATGACCTGAGCTGAAATCGAGTTGGCTGCTTGACTGAGCCATCCTAGTGCCCCCATTTTTGCTTTATGTTTAAAAAAAATAAAATCACAAAATACACCTCTGTTGGGAACTTGGGAAGTTCCTCTTAAAGGCAGGTTTGGCTTTTGATAGTCTCACACTAACGAGAACTGCACCCCATCTATATTAAGGATGGTTGTCTTCTGGAATCAGCATGAGGAAAACTTAATAAGCCTAAAATAAGAAAATCAGTGATATTTCTGCTCATTTTAAATCTCAGGGATATTGAAAATAGTTTATATCTTTAAAAAAATCACAAAGTGAAGTATTTACATTGGCTTACATTTTTATTTAAAAATTTTTAATGTTTATTTTATTGATTTTGTGAGAGAGAGAGAGAGAAAAAAGCAGGGGAGGGGCAAGGATAGAGGGAGAGAGAGAGAATCTCAAACAGGCTCCATGCTGTCAGGGCAGAGCAAGATATAGAGTTTAATTTCACAAACTGTGAAATCATGACCTGAGCCAATATCCAGAGTTGAAGGCTTAACCAACTGAGCCACCCCTGGCTTACCTTTTTCTTTGACAAAGTCCTTTTGGACCTCTGGAATCAGGAAGCTATAAACCAACTCAGCAACAATCTTCTCTGACTGAAGCTGATTTCGACTAAAAAACAAAACAAAACAATCCAAATTATTTCCTTTGTTGACTTGCTTGAGCTGCTGATTTATACCCAGTTTTTCCTTGCTTGTGTAAGAAACTCCACTGTTCAAGTACCACCATTGCTTTTTCTTTGATTAAGTACTCTGAAATCTTAGACTCCTGTAGGGCTTGGTTAACTCCATGCAAATTCAGATTTCACCTTGTTCTTCATTTAACCTGCCTGCCAGGAAGGGAATGTTAGAGATATAACTTATACAGGAAGCCAAAAACTTTGGGGTGAAGTAATATTGCACATACTTCTTCACATTGCTCTCATGCTCTGTGATAAGTAATATGGTAGCAAAGCAGACTATAGAGGAGAACTAAAAACTATTTTTAGTGCTCCTGCTATACAAAGGTAAACAATGGACACTGAAACAGGAGTTATATACTTGTTTCTCATTGGTGGTAAAATCATAAGCACTTGAAAAATATACATGAGTAAGAGCAAATAGGCTGTCCATTCTCCCCCCTGTTCTCTCGGCACAAACCTGCTCTCCATTTCGTAAGCAATGTCATTGATTTCCTCAGCCATCTTCTCAATCTCTGCCCTGGCTTGTTCTTCTGCAGTATTCTCTTCAGTATTCAGTATTATGTCTTCCAGATAGGAAGTTACAGTACTTTGGTGAACTTTAATCACCTGCAAAAACCAAAAGTACCTTCATTACTGAAAACAGGAATAGTATTGTAAATAAGATCCAAAAAATGCATAAACATTGATCTTTTTTTTTTTTTCTAGCACATCTATTTTGTTTGTTAAGTCAGTAGTCCCATCGTTGATCTTTTTTTTCTTAACTGTCTGGTCAGTCTGTTTCTAGTCCACCTACTTGCCCATTCTTGGCAGCCCCTATCCATCTAGCCCATTTTAGAATTAACGGCTCTTACTCAGGATGGACAGTACAACACTGCAGAAAGATCGCTGGCTTCAGTCAATAACCTTGTTTTGGATCCTTGCTTTGTTCTTACCAGTAGTGTGACTTAATCAAACTCCTCTTAGTGACAGAGACTAAGAGGATTTCCCAATGTCCTTTTTCCTCCTTCCTCTTACATAACAGAGCCTCTGAGCCAACAAGTGTCTAGAATAAAGACTATATTTCCTAGTTCCCATAGTTCTGGTTGAGGCAGTACATGCAGAAATAATCTGTGTGCTTTCCAGAAAGGACTCTTAAATGGAATTTGTCTTTTCATTTCTCATTTCATGGGGATGTAATGCTGGAGAATCAGAAATCATCTTAAACTGCCAGAAGGGCATGCCTTAGGGAAGAAAAGCAGAAAGCTACAAGGACTCTGGGGTTCTGATGAATTTCTGAACTATCATGCCCTGGACTGCTGCTGCTTTAGCTTTCTGAAATTGGGAAATAGAACACATATTTAGGAAAGTGCATCGTGACAGATGTACAATGTAATGAATTAGGGTAAATCTAGTACCCATATAGCTACTGCAAGAATTCTAGAAGGCCACTCTGCGTTCTTGACCACAGCCACTTTCCACTCATGATTTTATGGTAAACACTCCCATTTCTTTATAGTTTTATTCCTTAAGTATGCAACTGTAAACAGTACAGCTCAGTTTCGTCGGTAGATGTACAGGAAGTATCATAAGCATCAAGTGCACCATACTTAGGTTTATATGCATTCTGTCTCAACAGATTTTGAACTTCTTGGGGGAAAGGCACCTTTCTATTTCATGTCTGAATATTTCTTTGGGACTCAGTAACAACTCTGCCCATTTTTCTTCACTGGCAGTGCAGCCAGTCCTGAGTATGTAATGTTTAGTGTATATCTACTTGTAAAACACCATATCCATAACCTTGAATCCCTAGGCCTTCCCTATGCATGAGACCCAATGACCAGTTTAATATGGTATCAACTAAACCAACCAACCAAAATGTATTTGCTGACTGTCTTGTGTGCAGAGATCGGTGCTGGTGCTATGGAACAGGCAAAGGGGTATACTGTATGCCTTCTCTCACCGAGCTCACGGTCTTCTTCAGGAAGCAAGCTGTACCTGCATGGAGCCATGATACCGGGGAGTCTTATAACAGTTCGGGGGTGGGATGTTTAACGTGGCCCACCTCTAGCAGTATATGTACATGTGTGTTCACATATACCTTTATAAATGTGTCAGTTTCTGGACATATTTGTGCTTGCATGTGCTTGAATGAATAAGGAAACATAGGTGGCTGTACGTGTCTTTACATGTGTTTCTCCCATATACCCTGCATTATGCTTGTGCATATGTGCAGGCACACATGTCTGTGTTTAAATATGAGTCTATAACTTTCTGTATCTTCATTTCTCAACATACTGTTTTTCTGGAAATTTACTTAAATATACCAAAACACAGAAATATATACATTATGTGCAAGCATATTTATCTTTAAAAGGGTCTTATGAAGGCAGATTAGGAATTTAAGTGATGGATGGTATTTGAATCTGAGGTCCACAAAAAGATATGTTGTTTACATAAATGGTCCTTAAATCAGGGTGGGTCATCTTAACCCTTTCTCGCCTCTCCTAGAAATGGCTGACGTCTCCTGGGCTCATTCCCACTTAGAAGGTACCTTCCTAGAAGCCTTTCCCTCCTTCTTCCTTTCTGTGTTTTTGAGCATAGTGGTTCCTGTGTCCCTTTCCTTTCTATTCTCACCCCCAGGTTGATTCTTCTCATCTTAGCTGGTTTTTCCTTAGTGACATTAGGTAGGGGTAGTAAGTTTTGCTAATAATTTCTAAGTCTCAAAAAGCAACTCATTTTTTGAAGCAAAATGTATTAAGATGGTAGGAAACTAGAATATGGATTATAAACTCGTATGCATTGTAGATGATCTGCCCCTCCAGTTAAAAAGCTGAACCTGACTACTTGACTACATGTAGCTCAAAATTTAAGCTGTATAGAGGGAGAGCAATCTATTTGGCTTAAACAACAACAACAACAACTTGAAATCCACACAGAAAATACTGTTCACAAATCAATTCTAATTCCATGAGAATTGGGTAAATCCTGAAAATCTTAGCTCAAATAAGATCTCAAATGAATGCATATTTTTTTAACTTAGGAGCTCAAAAGTATGCACACATACAATTCACATAGCCCTCCTGGACAAGAAATGTTTTCTGTTCCAAGTTGGCTCTTTCTCTCTTTCCCATGTAGTCCACACCTGGTCCAAGGGAAACTCTCACACAGCCTTGCCTTGACATATTCTGGGTGTGCTGGCCACCCATACAGCCCAACCCCCGTCCTCTCCATTGCTAGGAGGGGGACACACCCTAACTGGAAGAATGTATAGAAAGCTCTCCAGTGCCTACAGGAAAAGAAACCAACCTCTGGGTGTGTGTTGGCAGGGGGAGAGCCACAGCACAGTCCCTCTTAAATAAAATTGGAGGGGATTTACGAGGAAGATTTAACACTTGAGGTTATTTATGTGTCCGTATTTGTATTAGGTTTGAGACATTCTAGTGGAGGTGTCAAACAAATTCCTGCTTCTACCCCTGCCCCAAAATAATTCCACTAATTCCGTTCAAAAACAATACCATCGTCTTCCCAATTACCTAAGCCAGAAACTGGACATCTTCCTTGACTTCTTGTTTCTCATTGGCCTAAATTACTTCAACAGCCTCCTTCCTGTTCTGCTCCCTCCAACCTGTTCTCCACACAGCAAGCAGAGGAACCTGTTTAAAATGCATCACTGGCCCCCATCTGTTTCCTTCATGAAGCTTACTGTATTTTCTAATTCTACACATATCTGCATGTTATTTAATATTTAAGCCCCCAGAGAAAAGGGACCATGTCTGGTTTCCCACTGTGCCTAGCATATTGTAGGAACTCAATATCTATTTGTAGAACACAATGAAAAACAAAGGGCCTTTCATATCACGAGTTTCATTTGATTTGACTTGGCTCCTTACACACAAGCAGCTTCCAGACATCCAGTCGCCCCACTTGCCTCCTTGAATATCTCGTCCTCCTCCCGCAGGCGCCTCTGCTCCACTTGGCGCCGGCCACTCTCCTGAGCTTCGCGCATCCTCCGCTGCCGCTCAGCCAACATGGCGAAAGCGTGGATCCTCCTCTCTTCCTGTAGTCTCACCAGCTCTTTGGACAGGAAGTCAAACATGTCTGCCAGCACCCTTCCTTCCAGTCCAGCCAAATGGTTTTCAACCAGTGACACCTGAAAAAAAGTAATACATTTTTAAGGATACAAATTCTACTAAGCATGATGATTTATAAGGAGGCTTGCTGAACCACCCAGAACTCCTGATGGTCACTTCACTTCTAGAATGCTCTCAGTGTTTATTATCGCTAGGCCGGCCCCATCCTTAGTGTCCTTACTGCAAAAACAGGACACAAACTTAGATGTGAGAAAGTGGATTGCTCAGTCACTGATAGATTATAGTCCTCAAATTATGAGGAGGACTTAGCAACACATTTCTATTAGTATCCACACAAATGGGGTTTCTCTTTCATTTTTATCCAGAAGCTAACGTGCTTCTATCTTCCCAGACATGAAGGGAAATGCTAAGGTTTTTATTAAAATAGTTTTTTTTTGGAGTTCAGAAAAATAGAGTCCCCTAGAAATTCACTTGGATACCTTTTAATTTTTTAATGCTTCATCCTTTGACACAAGTTTGGGGAATTTTGAGATCCTGAATAACATGAAAATAGGAAAATGTGGTACTTTTTATTCTTTTAAATAACTTCAAAGTCATTAAGAACTATCTTTGAAACAGAGTAGGAAAAAAGCCAACAGGGCATTTTTCTATCCAGTTCCTGGGTCTTCCAGGACATTCTGCTCCCGTCTGAACAGAAGTATACCCGGTCTCTATCATTTGCAGGGCTCTCAGACCTCCAGATTTAGACTCTTGTGTCCATATTTTCTTTCTTTGGTCCCTCTGTTGGGCCTCACGGCCTGTGGGTTTCTTTTTCCCTCTCCCAAACTGAGACCATCCACAAGCCTGATGTCATGTAAAAGGAAAAACGTGCTCCTTTCCAAGCTACTTACCATCTGTGCCCAATTCCACATGGTACAAGCACAAATGTGCATTGCTGAGGGTGGGTCCTATTAACTTCACTGTACGCTTACTTTCATAAAGCACTGTACTGTGTAAAGTGATTCTTTTTCATACTGATTTACAGATAAGTGGGAGAGATAGTAAAAGTATGTGTACTCTGTAGTCAGCAACATTAAAAACTGCATACATAGACACATGCCAGGAGAAAAGAGGAAAAACATTTACAGTTGTGGGAGTGGAGCTGCAATACCCAGCTGTTGTCAGGTGACACTAATGACGTCACAGAATGCCACGAGATATTAACATACTTAATATGCAGTTTAACCAGCATGAGCTGTGTACAGCTCTAAGACTCATAAATAAGTGCTGATATTTTAAAATAAATCTCACATTTGTCTTTTTTATTGCATTTATTATTTTTCATTCTGCCAAGCTCCCACTAAAATTTGGTAGCGTCATCAAATATTTAAGAAAATTGGAAGGCAAAAACCTTTTTAAAATGGTTTCTCTCTCTCTTTTTTGCAAATATAAGACCATACTCAGTTCAGTGAGGACACACCCCATTCCAGTTCTGGACTGCAGCAGCATTGTTCCCAAGTGCCGACTATGATAGAGTGATGGGATTGGGGGAATGTTTCTTTTTTGTCATTTCATTTACTATTATTATAAAACCCCTTGTGCAATCATAAAAACCCGGGAGAAAACCTTGTGCTCATGCAAGTGCCTCTGTCGCTGTAAGGCCAGGGTCACTTGCTTCTCAGCTTTCTTCAGCAGCCGGTCATCCTCTTGTAGAGCGTGGCTGGTGCGCAGCTCCTGGATCAGCTCCAGTCGCTTTTCCTTGCCTTCAAACATCTGTATCAAATCAAAAAGAAACTTGCAATTAGCATCCCTTGTGCGAGGCACCAGGGCTCATGCAGGGACTGGTGAGGCACTTGTGAACCATGGCTGCAGTTCTGTGTTCTGGGACCACAGGGTAGGGGTGTTCCACAGAGCTGGGGATCATCTCCCTTCTCTACACCTCCTGCTGGTCAGGAAGAGAAAGGGCTGAGTTAGCAGTTGTTTACTCAGTTTCTTAAAATGCCTCTTGAAGACAAGGTGGTTACTACAGAGTCATTTTAAGAAATCAGAACTGGGGCGCCTGGGTGGCTCAGTCGGTTGAGCAGCCAGCTTCAGCTCAGGTCAGATCTCACGTTTGTGGGTTCGAGCCCCGTGTTGGACTCTGTGCGGACAGCTAGCTCAGAGCCTGGAGCCTGCTTCAGATTCTGTGTCTCCCCCTCTCTCTGCCCCTCCCCCTCTCATGCTCTATCTCTCTCTGTATCCAAAATAAATAAAACTTAAAAAAAAAAAAAAAAAGAAACCAGAACTGGAGCGCCTGGTGGCTCAGTTGGTTAAGGGTCCAATTCTTGATTTTGGCTCAGGTCATGATCTCACAGTGAGATTGAGCCCTGAGTCAGGCCCTGCACTGGGCATGAGGCCTGTTGGGATTCTCTCTCCCTTTGCCCCCTCCCCAACTTGAGCACCCGCGCACATGTGTGTGCACACATACCCACTCTCTCTCATATAAAAAAAACTAGAACCTTCCCCTCATTTTCTGTACTCCTTCCCTAAGAAGCCTGAGGATGGTATTTTTCATAGCCATGTTTTCTTTTCCAAGAGATCTGCCCCTGGTTTGTAATATAAAGTCAGCTGTGACATTTTTCCTGGAGAAATATTCAAGGAGAGTAAAGAATAAAGCTGAACACAAGACGCTCACCCAGCTTCCTAGACTTACTAATTATAACTGAGTCTCTTATGAGTTATAGCTGTGTGAGGAGAAAAAATTTTTTTGCTGGTGCTTTATATTAGTCCACTTTAAAAGTGAAGTGGGCTTGCACAAATTATTTTACAGTCAGGAAGACCAGAGTTCAATTTGCTAGCAGTTAACATCTCAGACTCAAATTATTTGCCCATAAAATGGGGCAACTAATAGAAAAAAAAAAGATGAGATAAGTAAAGCAAAGAATATATATTGTGAGGTAATAGTATGAGTTCAAAACTATACTTACTATTACTTTGTTATTTATTATTCAGATGTTGCTAGCTATATGCAAACTCAATTATATTATGATTTTGTGGAAAATTAGGGAGTCCACTTGGTTTGTGATGCCTTAATAGTAAAAATTCAGGGGCACCACTGGCTTAGTTGGAAGAACATAAAACTCTTGATCTTGAGGTCATGAGTTCAAGTCCCATGTTGGGTGTAGAGATTAAATAATTTTTTTAAAGTCAAAACTTAGGCAGGAAAATTGCTGGATTTAGCAATTCTAAGGAGGATATTAATTTCACTTTGCCCTGTTTACAACAGCAGGTAGGTTCTTTCTCTCCTTGACACTGTGCCACCCACTTGGACAAACTGAAACCGTAGAAGGGAATGGGTGGGTAACTCAAGAGCATAGAGTTCTGTAGGACAGCAAGGTGACAGAGGGAATTCACCCCAAGGAACCAAGCACATATGCGTTCTATAAATCCATCCTCAAAGGAGCAGCACGGGACCAGTGGTCGAACCCTACACACCGTGTTCTGAACGACTCTTCCCCGGAGTAACTTTTGAAGGTAGACCACAGCCATCTCTATATCTTCTTCTTCCTAAAAGAACAAAGTGAGAAGCAAGCAGCTTGAGAAGAGCAGCAGTCAGGATCAAAAAGTTTTTTAAAGACTTAGATCAAACAAAAGAGATTGTGCTAGATGCCAGAGACTTAAAGAGAAATAAATGAGGTCTATATTCTCATTGAATATACAGTATTTTAAATGCTACCATATTGTTAAAATTCATTGTTTAATAATCATATGACATCATTACAAATCATATCAAAAGCAAAAAATTCATGCTATCCCTACAAATTAAGCCATTTACAGTTTTCTATATTCCTTTCCAGGAAAATCTTTCTTGAAGCAACAACTATTGCTTATAACATCCCTTTTGCATGAGTTTTTCATGTTTGATCAAGAGTAGACAAGAAATAAAGCTAGTCTGTGTCAGAGTCTAGAGTAAGGTGTTTCTCACAAGAATTTAGATAAGCTGGTAAAATCAGAATGGACAAGATTAGCCATCTACAAAAATTACCTTAAATAACTGTGTATCAAAAGCAGAGTCTGTAAATCTAATTAAGGTGCCTTGAATGCAAAGGAAAGCAACAGAAATCAATTGCATTCACACATATCAAAGACCATGTGTTAACCACAAGGAGTGACTGGCACAAAGTCTAGCAAAGGGCATATCCAGAAGCACATCCTGGCCACTCCCTCCACACAGGTGACCCATCAGAGGCCCTAATGAGATCTCTTTTCAACTCCCCTCCCTCTGACAATCTTATCAGTACAATGTGGCTTCTTGTGAGAACCACCCTATGCCAGGAGATGATGGGCTGACCTGCTAAGAGGAATGTCCTCATCTACCAGGCACAGTAGAGACTGTGGCATCTCTAGCAGTTTCTTGGGTAGGAAAGGGGGGGCTGTCTAGTCTGAGTCAGTCCTAATATCGGACTCTGGTACCTCGCCCAAACGGAATCTGGTTTGCAGTATGACCCTGGTTAGGATGACCTCTTTGAGCCGGTCCTACCTCAGAAGCCAACCTGTCCTCATGACACCTCTGGCACTTCACTCCTCTCTGACACCAGCTGTCATCAGCCACCTCACCATGTGGGCAAGCTGGTTATAGAAACTGATCATCATTCAGTCTTCTCTTTTTATTTGACATACATGAAGATTATCTTCTGATGCCTATTTTCCTTGGGAAGATTTTGTTGTGCTTATTACTCTGTGTCTGATATTTGAAGCACAAGAATAAATACCATATAAGATCTTGGGAAAGTAACCTGTTAAATTAGGTTTGTTTTTAACTCAAAGTATCTAAGAACAGACAGCAATACTAAATTTATCATTTCAAATCAAGTTTCAGACTTACATTGGAACTCATTTCCAAAGTTGGAGTTGGAAGTCGAGGTTCAGGTAGTGATTTTCTTTGAAGAAAGCGAAGAGGTTTCTTTGGTTCAAGAACTTTATTCTTCTTATCCAATATTGCCTGGAATAATAACACCAACTAGTGTCATTCCTTACCTTTGTGTTTTCTTCCACTACCAGATGTAGGTCACAGTTCTGAAGATCAATGAGAAATTACCTTCTCTATGGGTATGCTTAGACAGTTTGAGAAGGTCCAAACCTGGGTGTTTCTGTGACCAAGGGATGGTATGATATTCCTAAAGATCAACTAGCCACTGGATAAACATGGCACATATTCTAAGTTTATCCATTTTAATCAAAGATTTGGGGGGATTTAAAAAATTTGAGATTTTAAAAGGTTCTCTCATATGTATGCAAACAAACCCCCCAACTCCTATTCTTTCACAAGAGCCTATTATCTGTTTAGAATAAGTGCCTGGGCAATAAAAAATTTCCCTGTGCCATAAATGATGGAAATATTTGATGTTTTGTTGATATGGGGGAACTGAGGAGCATTCAAGAGCAACTGTCTCAAACTGGGGAGCTTCCCCCTGACAGTGAGGACTGCACATCGTGATTTTTGAAAATGAACTTGTTTCCTTGTGAAAGAGTGTATGTTCTGATTTCAACACACACTTTGTTTTACTTTTGATCACCCCAAATCCCTCAAATTATGTGTGACATAGGATTTTGTTCACTAGTTCTATTTTCAACCACAGGGGGATACTTTCAACTTAAAAGTATCAAAAATTCTGATCTGTCATTTAAAAAATCATACTTTAGAATCACATTTTTCATCACATAATTTTTCAATTAGTTTCCCCACAGAAAACATAGAGAAATGATAAAACAAGCACAAAGCCAAAACTTGAAATTAGCACAAATATGCAAATTGAGTAAAATTTGAAACCACATGAAATTACTGTGGTTGTAACAGAACCTCTTGAGTTTCTACAAAATTAACACCAGATATATCTAACAGTTCTAATATATTACAGCTTTACAATAGCCATAACTACTGAATCAATAGAAAGCAACAGCAAACTAAAAAATAGTAATTCTAAACACACGCATCTCTTCAGTGGCACCACATTAAACCACTTTAAAACCGATCATTCATAATGTGTTGGCATCAATCTGGGAAAACAGGCACTCTCATACATTGCAGCAACTAGTACATCACTTATGTAAGAAAATTTGTCAGTACCCATCAAAACTATAAATGCAGGCATATTGTGGGCCAGCAATTCCATTCATCTAAGAATTTTCTTCTAGATATGTTTACACATGTACCAAATTGTATGCAAACAAGGATACTCAATGCAGTATTACTTTTTTTTTTTTTTTTTTTTGAGAGACAGAGAGAGGCAGCACCAGCAGGGGAGGGTCAGAGAGAGAGGGAGACACAGAATCTGAAGCAGGCTCCAGGCTCTGAGCTGTCAGCACAGGGCCCGATGTGGGGCCTGAACCCACAAACCGTGAGATCATGACCTGAGCCGAAGCCGGGTGCCTAACCGACTGAGCCCCCCAGGTGCCCCTGTATTACTTTTAATACAAAAAAACTTGGGACAAAATAAATAACCATAAGAGGGAATTGGTTAAATATGGCACATTTATGAAATGATAAATTACGCAAAAAATAATGTAACACAAGTATGGGATGATCTCCAAGATATATTAAATAATAAAAGCACAGACAAAACAGTGTGTATTATAAACTAACATTTGTGTAAAAAAAGTTTAAAAAGATATTTGGAACTGCATAGCTGGGAGACAGGGATAGAAGGTTTACATCTAATACTCTCATGTAAGTCCTGAATTTTGACCTATGTGGATATTTTTTATGTAGATATTTTTCTCAGTCAATAAATAAATTCTAAATATGAGAGAAAAGAAAGAAAAAATTAAATTTTGAAAAAAAGGAACTGGATTTTCATAATTAAAAATGTTTGGTCAAGAAGGCCAATCAAAAGTATACTAAAACTAACAAAAATATTTGAGAGTTTCTTCAATCTCAGTCTTATCATTGTCTTGAATAATAAAGTTCCCAGGGAGAGAGAAAGGAACATGTATATGAGAATATCACGGAAATGCTCTTACCAAACAATACATTTTAACCTGCTTAAAAAACAAACAGGCTCAGCAACTAAGTTTAATCCATGTTTTTCATAAATAAAAGAACTGATAGTCTTTAAATCTACTTTGAGATGTAAGCAATTTGACAAGTCTTCAAAAATATATTCCAAGCTAAATAACCATGAATAGCCTGAAACTATTGTACTGTGGAAATTCTTTTATACCATTCTAGATACTTCTCCTCCATGATTACTATGGCATATCTCATAAAGTATTTTTTAAACCTTATACCACCTGTACCTTCATATTTCTATGATTCTGAATTCTCAAAATAATATAACCATAAGACTAAAGGCTGATACATTGCTTGGACATAAACCTGATATTTACTGATTCCCTTAAATTCAAACCAATATTCTAAACAAATAGACTCCACATAACGGCATCTCATCCCAAATCCAAAACGACAGATACAAAACAGGGACATAAAAGAATGTGAATGCTAAGACCCCATCAGCTACAACAAACATTAAACACAGCCCATGTCTTGCCAGATTAATACAAATCACACATTATAGCCTATTTACCTCAGTTTCTATTACTTGATAACAGAGGTCGGGCTATCAAAAACATTAAAAGGTATTCTAAAGGCAAGGTTAAAAAAAAAAAAAAAACGGTCTAAAGAGAGAAAGCAATTATTAGGACCAGATTCAGGTAGAACATAAATGTTGGAATTATCAGACAGAAAATTTTAAATAACAATGATTAATATGTTAAGTGCTCTAATGGAAAAGGTAGGTAACATGCAAAAATAGATTAGTAATGTAAATAAAAACAGAAACTCAAATAAATAAAAGGCAAGGCTAGAAATCAAAACACTATAACAGAAATGAAGAATGCCATGCCATCAATAGGCTCATCAGTAGACTCCACAGAGCTAAAAAAAGAAGAAGAAGAAGAAGAAGAAGAAGAAGAAGAAGAAGAAGAAGAAGAAGAAGAAGAAGAAACCAGTAACTTGAAGATAGGTCAATAAAAACTTCTCAAACTGAAATGCAAAGATAAACAAACAAATAAATAGAACACAACATCCAAAAACTGTGAGACAATATCTAAAGGAGTAACATGTAACTGGAATGCTAGATGGAGAAGAAAAAGAGAATACAGAAAAAGTACCTCAAATAATACTGGCCAGAAACTTTTTGAAATTAATGACAAACACCAACCTACAGATCCAGAAATCTTAAAAAATGCCATCCAAGACACATACCTTAAACACACACACACACAACACCACAGGCATATCATATTTGAATTAGAGAAAACCAAAGACAAAGCAATCTGAAAGAAGCCAGAGGGAAAATACACCTTAGCTACTGCAGAACAAAGATAAAACTTATAGTGGAATTCTAGTGAGAAACTATCCATGCAAGAAGAGAATGGTGTGAAATTTTTGAAGTGTTGGGGGAAAAAAAACCCCCAACCTAGAATTCTATATTCAGTAAAATCATTCAAAAGTGAAAAGATCACAATTTTATACTTAACTGTTTCAAAGGATACTATCAAGAAAGTAAAAAGACATCCCACAGAACAGGAGAAAAATCTGCAAATCATTTATCTGATAAGGGGAGGCCTCAGAATATACATAGAACTCCTAAAACTCAACAATAAATAGACATTAAAAGTAATGTCTATAATAAATAAGACAATCCACTTAAAAAATGAGCAAAGAATCTGAAAAGACATTTCTCCAAAAAAGATACACAAATGAAGGGCACATGAAAGACTCTAAAACTCACTAATCACTAAACAAAAGCAAATCAAAACCACAGTGAGATACCACCTCACACACACTAGGATGGCTACAATAAAATAAAAATGGCGGCGGGGGGGTGCCTGGGTGGCTCAGTCAGTCAAGTGACCCACTTCAGTTCAGGTCATGATCTCAAGGTTCATGAGTTCAAGCCCCACATCAGGCTCCATGCTGACAGCTCAGAGCCTGGAGCCTGCTTCATATCCTGTGTCTCCCTCTCTCTCTGTTTCTCCCCTCTTACACTCTATCTCTCTGTCAAAAGTAAAATAAAGGATTAAAAAAATTTTTTTAAAGAAAAAAATGGGCAGTTATAAGTGAAGGCAAAGATATGGAGAATTGAGACTCCCTTATACATTCCTGGTGGGAATGAAAAACAGTGCAACCACTTTTGAAATAGTCTGGCAGTTTCTCAGAAAGTAAAACATAGTTACTGTGTGATCCAAGAACTCCATTCCTAGGTCTAGAGCCAGGAGAACTGATGAACTTAGGTCCACACAAAAATCTGAACACAAATCTACATAGCAGCATTATTTAGAATAGGTAAAAAAGAGAAACAAATTGTGACACATCCACACAGTGGAAAATCATACAGTCATAAAAAGGTACTAAGACCTATTACAACATGGATGAACTTTGAAAACATTATGCTAAGTTAAGGAAGCCAGACACAAAAAGCTGTACATTGTATGATTTCATTTATATGAAATGTTCAGAACAGGCAAATCCATAAGAAGAAAGATTAGGTTGCCAGGGCCTATGGGGAAGAGGGTAACTGGGAGTGACTGCTAATAGGTATGGGGTTTCTTTGGGGATAATGAGAATGTTCTGGAGTTAGATAATGGTTACGGTTGGACAATTTTGTAAGCATACTAAAAACAACTGAATTGCATATTTTAAAAGGGTAAATTTTATGGTATGTGAATTATATCTTAAAAAAAATTCATAAAAGAGAAAGACTTCTTTAGACAGATAAAAACTAAAGGAGTTCATTGCCAGGAGACCTGCCCTGCAATAAATGGTAAAACAAGTTCTCCAGGCAGGAGAAAAATGACATTGGTCAGGAACTTGCATTTCTATAAAGAAAGGAAAAGTGGCACAGAAAGAATAAATGAAGATAAATTAAATCATTTTTTTCTTACTTTTAACTGATCCAAAATATAACTGTTGAAGCAATGACAGTGAAATGTACTGGGTGGTTACAGCCTATGGAGGGGTGAAATGAACGACAGCAATGCCACAGGGACAGCAGGCAGGAGCTGGGAATAACCTGCTGCAGGGGCCTGCACTGCAGGGAAAGGGACAGTATGACTTAGGATCTAGATTATTTTATATGTAAACTCATATACTAGTTCATAAGACAAGCCTCGTGAAATTTCAGAGAGCAGTGATTCCTGACCATAGAGCAAATGAATTAGAAGTTACTTCAAAAATAAGTTAAATTCCTGCATATTTGGAAATTTAAAAACAAATATTCACACGTTTTTTAAAAAAGTAGCTATTAATAATGATAAACACCCTATATTAAAACTAATGAAATACACCAAAATCAGTGTTTTGAAGGAAAGTGTTTAGCCTTAAATACTTTATAAAACTGATGAGTGCCTGAAAATTAATGAGCTGTATGTCTACTTTAAGTTAGGAAAAGATCTACAAAACAAGAAGAAGGAAGGGAGAAAGACATAATATGAGTGGGAGGTTAGTGCAGCTGAAAAAATATCTACAGTAAAGAAAATCAACAGATTCAGAGGCTCACTTCTTGGAAAACCAATACCAGGAAAATTAACAAGCCTCCAGTAAAACTGGATAAGGAAAAAAAGTTAAAGCACAAATAAATAATATGACTGAAAAAGCAGGCATGATTATAGACAAGACAAACACCAAGAAGAGTATAGCATACTACTATCAATGTACACCAAACAATTTGAAAAGTCAGGTGAAGTGGACCTTGTGAATTGTAATTTAGGAAAACAACGCAGAAAGGTCTGCAAATAGTACGGAAGGGAAGGAGCGGCGAAAGGTTTCCCATGAAGCTAACATCCCAGATCATATTCTACACCGCAAACTGAAGAAACTCATCTGAAGCTTATTTAAACTCTTTTCAAAAGTACCAAAGAAGGAATACTCTGCAGTCATTTCAGAAGACCTGTGTAACTCTGACACCAATGTCATACAGAATCAAAATGAGAAAGAAAAATAAGGCCATTTCACTCACAAATATAGAATCAAAATTCTGAGAAACATACTAGTAAATCAAATCCAACAATGTATTAAAAATAAAACACCCTGACCAAGTTAGGTTCATCCCAAGTATGTAAGGATAGATTAATGTTTGTTAAAATAAATAAAGGTTCTTATAATAATTTTAAAAAGAAAAATATATAATTACCTCAAAAAATACAGCTGAAACATGTGAAAAAATACAACATGAACACATGATTAAGTTTCAGTAAATTAGGAAAAGAGAACTTCCACACCCTAATAAAGAGTATTTACTACAACATCTTACAGAAAGTGAAAGAATGATGAGTGCAGAGTTCAAATAGGTAAATGGAAACAAGGGGATGAGGTGGGGAAAACCACATAAATACACATGAGTTATTGTCAAGGTCCTAATTTTTATAGTGAGTATGGGTTCCCGTGGATTCTTATTCTATTACCAAAACCAACTGAACAAACATGCATGGAGTAGTGGGGAGATTATGTCATAGACCAGAGAGTCTCAAAAGTGTAGTTCCCACAGATCGGCATTACCTGGAAACTTGTAACAAATGCTAGCCCCACTTCTGACCTACTCAATCAGAAGCTCTGGGGTTGGGCCCAGCAACATATGTTTTAATAAGCCCTCCAGGTGATTCTGGTACGTGCTAAAGACTGAGCAGCAATGCCATAAAATACGAATTCTAGTCTGTACACCTATAGTTCAGTTAACAAAAGGGAAGCAGAACTCATGGCTGCTGTGTGCTTGTTTTATGGGGACAACCAGGGTACTTTCTCATTTAGTTGAGCTTTAAACTAGATCAGAGAAGCCTTGAATGTGACTCCCTGACACCCTGGTAACAAATCTAAAAGGAGAAAATGAGGCCTATTACACTATTAAAACCAGCAGTAATTCCTAACACCAGAAACTTGCTATATACCTCAATGTAGTCTCATATTTTATTATGGAGATCCAAAGTCAGAACAACGTTTAGAAAGTAACAGGACTTCTACAAATTGGGAGAATAGTCTCCAAAGAGATTTTCCTAGAGTTTGAAATGAAGGAAAGAAGCATATTCGTTCAGCATAGCACAAGCAACTTCTAGAAGAGAAAAAACTAGGGAGGAGAAAAATGTAGAGTTATGTGTTGAGAACTACTGGACATTGCAATTTTGGAGGTATAGTATTTCACTGCAAAGAATCTTGTCTATGAATAACAATTATTATACCTTATGAACCTCTGCCAACTCACGGTCCATTCTTGCTGCCCTCTTGGGAAAACCAGCTTTCGTGGTAGTGACTTTTGGCTTTGGAGGTCTGATTCGGGGTTGTGTCACAAAATCTGGGAGAGATGACTCAAGTTCAACTAATCCTACAGAAAGGAAGTACATGTTTTCGTATTTGGTGATTAAATTTAGCACTTTGAAAGCATATTGTTAGTTTTAGGAGCTATTTGCCAAGTGGTTTCATTTAGAATATTGATAAGGTACAGCCCACATAATTGTAGTGGTCCCAAAATGTAAAGCAAATTTCTGCATAATTAACTCATGTTCTCAGGGGCTTAAGACTGTAAATTGAGAACTCCATTCTAATAAAATATTTCCCTACAAAAGTGTAGTAAATTCTGCAATAATAATCAAGAGAAAATTAATGATCATATGATACATGGGATCATTATTCTAAAGTAGATGTACACAAATTTATCTTATTTTGCTCTGGAGATGATCAGCCAGAGCCACAAGTTCGAGAGTGTGACCATCAACTCATGATCTTGGCCATATACATGATGCTTCAACTTGTCAACTAAAATTTAAATCATCTAAATAAGCCTCCCTTGGACTTTATAAGAGGTATAGCTCTATGAATTTATCCCCTGGTTATCCATTTCCTTACCCACTAGTTTTCTAGCACTTCCTGAAGGGCTGATTTCATGATATATTTATTCTTTGCTTTGTAAACCTGATATAAAAGCTTTTTCAGTTTAATTTTTGCATAACTTTATTAGTAACACTGAACATGTTTAAATGTTTAGTAGCTTAGCACTGATATATTGTTATATAGTATATACATTTATTTATTTGGGTCTTAGCAGTTTTTATTGGTTTGTATGAACTCATATTAATAATAATAAATGTGTTCATTGCTTTTTCTTGAAAATATTTTTATTTGATGTTTAGCCTTCAATCCAATACTTCTTTCTATTCTAGTACTTTAATCCAATACTCCTCTTATCGTGGACTTGTAACCATGTAAATTTCTTACCTTCATAGGTGTTGAGATACTGGTTTCTTACTACAAAGTCCTCTGAGTTGTTGTCAGGGAAACGACCAAGGCGAGACAAAGGCCCATAGACCTGGGATGCATAGTCAGAATAATCCTTGATGATATTTCTTCTCTCCAACTTCCCTTCTATATTCTTTCCCTTTCCCACAAGTTTCCTGATTGCTAAAATAAAACATACCTCTGTGACTATCTCCAAAATACTGTTCTGAACAAATGCATAATAATAGACCAGTTTTATTTTTATTCACAGGGAAGCTGCTGAACTGTGCAGTTATGAAGACCACTCACTGCAGACAGAATGTAAAGCAAAAAACAGAATCTGTGTGGCCCAGATCCTCATGAAACAAGCGGGAGTGACAGAAGTTGAGTCAATTAGTGTCCTCAATGGGTACTCATCAAATATCTTTTATAACTGGGGCACCTGGGTGGCTCAATGGGTTGAGCATCTGACTTTGGCTCAGGTCATGATCTTATGGTTCATGGGTTTTAGCCCTGCATTGGACTCTCTGATATCTCAGAGCCTGGAACCTGCTTTGGATTCTGTGTCTCCCTCTCTCTGCTCCTTGCCTGCTTGTGCACACTCTCTCTCTCTCTCTCAAAAATAAACATTAAAAATTTTTTTTTAAATCTTGTATAACTGCATTCCAAGCTCTGAGGCAAGAAGGCGTATTTGGTAAGAGTCTTCCAGTCTAAGGAAAGAAACTCAAAGTAACTGAAAAATACATGTTTAGTGGAGATTTGGAGAATTATTTTCTCCTAGGAGAATAACTGCAAGGGAAGGAAGACTACAGGTTCTTCAGTAATCTGTCCATCTTGGTTAACAACAGAATAAAGCACAATTTATTCCAGCTTAGAGCTCTCAGAAGGGTTTGGCAGTCAGAGGGAAAAGGTTCAACTGTGCACATCCGGAGTTCATTCATCTAAGGAGTCATGCTACCTCCTCCTGCTCCTTCCCTTTCAGTCCTATTACAGAGCCATCCGGTTTGAAGGCTCTACGCTGTGTGCTCTCAATGCGCGCAAAGTCAAGATGTGGGACTGCAAAGTCTTGTTGCAAGAGGCGGCTGCACGCACCACTGCTGCCTTGTGGGTGTTTGTTTGATCCCCAGTGCTTCTGTGTGTGACTTGGGGTTTTAGAATTAAATAAAAAATAGTTAACGTTTTGTTATTTATCTACAAAAGTTAGTCAACTCATCATTAGTTATACCAAGTTCTGAGAAGAAAAAATGTTGAGAATGTCTAACTACCTACCTAGAAGCTAGTTGTTGTTTACTCACACACACAGCAAGTCCAGGGGCATATGAATTAGACCAGATAATAGGCACCTGACCTAGGGTGGGGAGCAGTGGGGTCCTTGAAGGCCTCCCTGAGGAAGTGACATTTCTGTCTTAGCCTGGGTTCCCCCCAAGGCAGAGCATGAGACAAAAGCAGTTGTGCAGGTAATTTATTTCAGCAGGAAGAAAGGGACAGGGGGAATTAAAAAAAGAAAAAAAAAAGAACTACTCAACCCATTATTAGGATTGTGAAGTGCTGAAAAAAAAAATTGGTGATATCTAAATGTAGACCTAGCATTTAGTTAAGTTAAAAATTATTTTCTCACATCAAGAAAAAGTTAAAGTTAGGTTCACTAAAAAAATAATTTTAAGGAATTAATTTTTATAACTTTTACTTTTGCTAGAAAAATAAATTTGATTTTCTTACATTCTATTATACATATAAGTGGCTAATTTTCATATATAACTGACATATTAAAATTTTATAAGTAAATTATATTAAAAGCTACTAAGCAAATAAAGCTATAAAGTTAAATACTAATAAGTTAAATTTTTTAATTGTAAAGTTTTTATATAGTCCTTTTTAAAAATAATTTTTTATATTGTCATTCTTAATCATCCACTGATTGCTCCTTTTATGTGTACAGATATATAGTACATAAACAGATACACAACATATCCATGGTATTAAAATTTCATGGGAGGGGGCAAGCAGGAGAAAAGATGTTTACATGTCTTGTTTAAGGGCAATAATTTTTTAAAAAGGTTGAGAAATTGGGCTCTCTGTCTGAGACCTCAACACCTGAATATGGGAAGCCCAATCCCTACCCTCTGTTTCTCTCTGTTTCTCTCCTCCCTCCCTTTCCCTCTCTCACACACACACACCCCGATAATGTCAAAAACTTGACTACCTGTTAGAACATCATTATTTGGTTTTCTTAGTGAGAAATTTCCTCCAGCCTTCTACTTTTGAAAATAACTCTTTTCCTTTACTCATTTAATAACACTGGGACTCATAAGAATTGTATCTAAATCAGGTTTGGTCAAAGATTCAAAGCAAAGCCCAACTTTCTCATTCTCTTCATTGTTCATACTGCACCTTTACCTGATACATGTTTGTGCTGAATCCGTGCCAGTTTTGCCTCCTTTGCCTCCTGCAGTTTAGACCACCGGGCATTCAAGTGTTTCATGTTCACTTCGTTTTGATTCTCATCACGCTTCCTCAGCAACTCTTTTAGGACTTCAAGGCGAATCTCCTGCAGACTTTAGGTAAATTACCAAACATAAAGAAGTATGTGGGGGCGCCTGGGTGGCTCAGTCAGTTGAGCATCCGACTTCGGCTCAGGTCATGATCTCACAGTTCGTGGGTTCGAGCCCCACGCTAGGTTCTATGCTGACAGCTAGCTCAAAGCCTGGAGCCTGTCTTCAGATTCTGTGTCTCCCTCTCTCTCTGACCCTTCCCTGCTCCTGCTGTCTCTCAATAAAAAGTTAAATTTTTTTTAATTAAAAAAAAAGTATGTGGTATCTCCAACAGACTGTTCTACTAGACAGAAAGGGAACACCTGCCATAAACAAGATCTTCTCTTTGGGCTGGTCTCATATTCATGTATTTTAAAAAGACCACTCTGGCAAAAGTGTGACAAATGGATTGGGTGTGTGGGGGAGGCAACTCAACAGTGAGTCTTTCCATAATAGGGATATGTCTGGGTGTAGTTCTGAAAGGTATAGAAGAGAATGCCAAGTAAAAAAAGGGGGGGGCTCTCTAGGGAGATGGGCCTAAATGAACAACAAAATGTATGTACACAGTTCCAGGTTAACAGATATTGGCTAGAGGGTTAAGTAATAAGAGTGAGGAGAGAATGAGGCAGCATGCTCTCTTAAGGAATACATTGACAATGTCAGGGTCTGGCACATACAGGCGCTCAGTCAATCTTTGCCTCCCTTCCCCTTACTTTCACCTTGTTCACCCAGAGCTACCTTGCTCATGTGTATACAACGATGTACAGATGACTTCAAAATCTGTCCCTCAAGGCCAGGTATGTCTGGGTCGGAATCCCCGTCTACTTGAATTTCCAGCTATCCCTTGACAACCTAAAAAGAACCTGCCCATTTTGTTCCTCCAGAAATCTACTCCTTCTACCTTCTTTCGTCCCCTAGTGATTCCTCTTCTAAAGCACTTCTTGCATCCATTTCCTAGCTCGTGTTTTTGTCAACTCTCTCCTAACTTGGAGTCTAGTTGCTAATCTAGTTTCTCCTCCTTCCAATCTTGCTTCACACAGCTGCTAAGATTCTCCTTCCCAAAATAGAATTTGAACATTTTACTCTTACTTAAAAATTCATAGAGTAATTCATTCATCCACTCATTTGTCAAATATTTATTAAGTGCTCACTATATACCAGGCAGGAAACAAACAGGGATGAACAAGATAAAACACCTTCTCTCAAGAAGCACTGTTCTATTGGAGCAGGCATTTCAACTAGCATTTTATAAGACAAGGAGATAAATACCAGACAAGAAGAATAAAAGGACTGTGGGAGAAGAAATAACAGAGCATCTATGCTTAGCACTACTCCCAGTAGATGCCAGGAAGGTTGGGAAGACTTCCTTACAGGAGTCTTTTTTTTTTTAATAGTTTATTGTCAAATTGGTTTCCATATAACACCCAGTGCTCTTCCCCACAAGTGCCCTCCTCCATCACCACCACCTCTTTTCCCCCTTCCCCTTCAACCCTCAGTTCGTTTTTAGTATTCAAGTCTCTCAGGTTTTGCATCCCTCTCTCTCCCCAACTCTCCTTCCCTCTTCCCCTCCCCCTGGTCCTCCATTAGGTTTCTCCTGTTCTCCTGTTAGACCTATGAGTGCAAACATATGGTATCTGTCCTTCTCTGCCTGACTTATTTCGCTTAGCATGACACCCTCAAGGTCCATCCACTTTCCTACAAATGGCCAGATTTCATTCTTTCTCATTGCCATGTAATACTCCATTGTGTGTGTGTGTGTGTGTGTGTGGAGATATAGATAGATAGATAGATAGATAGTGGGATAGTATCTATCCCATAAGGTTGTTGTGAGCATTAAAAAAGTTAATGTCTACAGTGTGGTAGAACAGTGGTTCCCAAACCTGAGCATGCATCAGATTGCCTGAAACCTACTGCCTGACTCAGGTCTGGGGTGGGGCCTGAAAATCTGCATTTCTAACAAGTCCCCAGGTAAGGCTAATGCTGCTGGTTTGTGGACCACACTTTGAGACCTACTGGCTTGGAACAAACATGACTCTGGTATGTAGAAAGCACTCCACAAGTATAACATGCTCTATGAATATCATCATCATCATCAGTAAATTATCATCTACCTGATGGCTTCTTACCCTCCAACACCCAGTTCAGAAGCTACCTTCTCTCAGTTTCCCCAAATCTCCACTCATCCCATGTAGAAATAGCCAGAAACATTTTAAGTCTTTTTAATGTCCTTCTGATAAGAATATACCTCTCCAAATTGTAGCACTAAATTTAATTTCCTACAGACAGGACTGGGTACCTGATACCTACTTTGCCCTGACGTACTTTACATTCTGTTTAGCTGCAAGCTTTTACCAAAACATCACAGAGTCTGAATTCAGTGTTAATAAAAGGTGTTGTAAAAAGATAAACATATTTTGAATTCAGAACAACACTGAGTCCAACTCTCCTGGTTCTTAACTCTCTTTTAGGTAAGCACACTGTCAGGGGCTATGGTAGCATTGCTCTGAGTAGCAAAGTGCCTCGGTGCAACCTGAAACAAAGGACAACCTCAACAAGTTCCCTTCCTTGCCTCTCTTTCTTGCTGGGAGCTGTAATTTGGGGGACTTCATCATTTCTACACCTTCCAAGGACAGCCTCATTACTGAAAATACATTAGTTAAATGACCAAAAACCAGAAGTACCTCAGCATATTGTTGTTTATGCACTATGAATCCATTTCCTAATTAAGGAATTGTCTTTTAAGTAGAAAATGCCCTGTTAGCTGTAGCTAGAACCCAACGTGTCTTGACTGTGAGTCCAGTACAAGGGGAAATAAGAGACAGTATTAGCTGGGAGGCTAAGGGACATGAAGAAGGCCAAGGTCTAGGCAAAATGGCACTGAGAATGAACAGAAAGGGTCAGTTTGACTAGTGCAGCCACTCTGGAAAACAGTAGGGAAGTTCCTCAAAAAATTAAAAGTAGAACTACCCTATGGCCCAGCAATTGCACTACTAGGTATTTATCCAAGGGATACAGGTGTGCTGATATGAAGGGACACATGCACCCCAATGTTTATAGCAGCGTTATCAACAACAGCCAAAGTGTGGAAAGAGCTTAAATGTCCATTGGTGGATGAATGGATAAAGAAGATGTGATATATATATATACATACACACACACACACACCACACAATGGAGTATTACTCAGCAATCAAAAAGAATGAAATCTTACCATTTGCAACTACTTGGATGGAACTAGAGGGTATTATGCTAAGTGAAATTAGAAAGATAAATATCATATGACTTCATCCATATGAGGACTTTAAGATACAAAACAGATGAACATAAGGAAAGGGAAGCAAAAATAATATAAAAACAGGGAAGGGGACAAAACATAAGAGACAAATATGGAGAACAAACAGGGATACTGAAGGGGTTGTGGGAAGGGGGATGGGCTAAGTGGGTAAGGGGCTTTAAGGAATCTACTCTTGAAATCATTGCTAACTAACTTGGATGTAAATTTAAAAAGTAAATTTAAAAAATTAGTAAAAACTACTCAAAAATTTAAATGGGCAAAACCTCTTTTTAGTTCACTATTGTTAGAAATAATTGGAAAAAATATACATTTGAATCAAAAGAAAAATAAGGAAATAAAAAAGGAAAAAGAACTAATATATGGTATAAGGCAGGTATACCTTTAACACAGGTGAAAATAACCAGTTACAAAAGATCATATACTTCATGATTCTATGTATATGAAATTTCCAGGAAAGACAAATACAAAGAGACAGAAAGTAGGTGAATATTTACAAAAGACGGTGAAAGGAGGAAATGGAAAGTTACTTTAATGGATTGGAGTTTCTTTAATGTTTCTTTCTTGTAGTGAGGAAAGTGTTATAAAATTAGATAGTGATGATGGAGATACAACTCTGTGAATATAGTAAAAATAACTACAATATGCATTTAAAATTGAATTCTATGATTGTATCTCAACAAAACAGTTAAGAAATAAAAAAAATTTTTAAAAAGGTCAGTTTGAAAGACATCTGCATAAAGCAGTGGGATTCTGAAATAGTCTAAATTAGATTTTCCCTAAAGAGAAAAGAAGAGAAGAATCACTGATGCTTTGAGGAATTGTTCAAATCTGGGTTCCACACTTAACTTTACACACAAAGAGGGCATTATACACTTTTATATTATTATAGAGAAAATTATAGAGCTATTATTCCTGAAAGACCCAGCAACCCAATTTCCTATCTCTACAGGTGGAGGGTTGCTTAGAAACCCACATATTGGTACAATCTTTTACAGATAACAAGTATTTACGGGGCACCTGGGTGGCTCAGTCGGTTAAGCACCGACTTCTGCTCAGCTCGTGATCTCACAGTTCATGCCCCGAATCAGGCTCTGTGCGGACATCTCAGAGCCTGGAGCCTGCTTCCGATCCTGTGTCTCCTCTCTCGGTCCCTCCCACTCATGCTCTCTCTCTCAAAAATAAACATAAAAAAAAAGGATTTATATTACTCCACCAGTGCAGGTGCAGATATCTGGGTAATCTAGAACTTACTTTTCAATCTCCTGCTCTCTGAAGGCCCATTCCTTCCTCTCCATCGCATTCATCATCCTCCTCCTCTTCTCAGACTGGGAGGTGTCACTCAGACAGGGGAGAGTGGCCTCCCAAGCACGCTTCTCCCGGGCACGTTCTATCATCGCAACCTCAGCTTGTCCTGCCGGGAGTCCTCGACCTAGACAAGGAAGCAATGCACTTTAGAAACACATGGACAAACTCATGTACCCTCCGGTATTTAATTTACTCCCGTTCAGTTCCTGTCCTTTTTAAATTCAAGGGTTAAGAAGGACGAAATGATATTGGGAAACATCCTCACACTGTGCCTCACAGCTTGTTATCTGTGCTCTGTACTGCCTCTTGTTAGTTATCAGCCAAAAGACATTTTAGCTACACAAAACATGCTAGACAGTATTTGAAAAATAGTATGTAACTACCAAATAATCATACCTTGGAATGCCCTATATTAGACAAATCAGTATTTTTTAATACTTTATTGTCAAATTGGTTTCCATATAACACCCAGTGCTTCCTGACAAATCAGTATTTTGAAATGCAAAGAAATATCAAAGTGACTTGTAGCTGCTAAGTGATAAAACCCAAAATTTGAATATGACAATCTGACCCTTGTGGTCTTATGTACTCTCTATTAGAGAAATAAAACAAAAATGAATTGTACAGACAAGCTGACAGTTAATCACACTCAACAGTGAGGCTGAATCCTCCAAGATCAGTAACAAAACAAGAGCCTGCTTTTATCACTCCTATTCAACATAGTACTGGAAGTCCTACCCTGAGTAATCAGGCAAAAAAGAAATAAAAGCCAACCAAATTGAAAAGGAAGTGGTAAAATGGTTTCCATTTGCAGATAACATGATCTTATATATAGAAAACTATAAAGACTATCAAAAATGGTTAGACTAACATATGAATTCAGTAGAGTTACAGAATATAATATCAACATACAAAAATCAGTAGCATTTTAAATACTAACAATGAACTGCCTGAAAAAGAAATAAAGAAAACAATATCATTTACAAAAATAATAGAAATAAACTTAACCAAGGAGGTAAAAGATCTATACAATAAGAACTATAAAACACTAATGAAAGAAATTGAAGATGACAAAAATAAATGGAAAAATATCCTGTGTTGAATCAGTGGATGCAAGGCCATCCACAGATTTGATATAATTCCTAATAAGGATCCCAATGCCATTTTCCACAGAAATAGAAGAACAATCCTAAAATTCTTATGGAACCAAAGAGCCATTGAGAAAGAAAAGCAAAGCTGAATGCATCATACTTTCTGGTTTCAAACTATATTACAAAACTACAATAATCAAAACAGTATAGTACTGGCATAAAAATAAACACATAGACACAAACAGAATCAAGAGCCTAGAAATAAATCCATATATAGTCAATGAATATTTGACAAGGAGGCCAAGAATACTCAGTGGGCAAATGATACCCTCTTCAATAAATGGCAATGGAAAAATTGGATATTCACATGCAAAAGAGTGAATATCTCAGCCACCACCTTACACTAATTACAAAAATTACCTTGAAATGGATTAAATATTTAAATGTAAAGATCCTAGAGGAAAACATATTGGTCTTGGCAATGAATTTTTGGATATGACACCAAAAATACAAGCAACAAAAGCAAAAGTAAAGAAATGGGACTACATCGAGGGGAGGAACCAAGATGGCGGAGAGGAAGGGAGCTCTGTAAACTTCGTCTGTCCCATCCATCGAACTGAGAAGGGCATTGCTCTCATCTGCAAGAGCAGAAGGAGAAAATACGGACTCCAGAAGGAAGAAAACCTGAAGGATACCTGAGTGAGTGAGTGTGAACTGGGGAGACTGGAAAACGGGCCAGCCCAAGACGGGCAGGGGAGGTGGGAGCCCCAGCCCAATGCAGGGCAAGCGCGTGGAGCCTGAGAGACAAAGGGAAGAGACAGAGAGACTGAACACGCTCATAGTACTGTCTCTGGGGAAGAGGTAAAGAACGCTTAACTGCGCTTGGAGAGAGAAGCTCACTCCATAGATAACTGCTGGGTAGCCTAAATCCCGAACCCAGGTGGCACGCAAGGGAAGGAACAGCTTCCAGCCCGG
>NC_043704.1:65518182-65519419 GCF_006229205.1 Suricata suricatta | reverse complement strand
TTCGGGGTCTTTTGTGGTTCCATACGAATTTGAGGATAGTTTGTTCTAGCTTTGAGAAGAATGTTGGTGCAATTTTGATGGGGATTGCATTGAATGTGTAGATTGCTTTGGGTAGTAATGACATTTTCACAATGTTTATTCTTCCGATCCATGGACAGGGAATGTTTTTCCATTTCTTGGTGTCTTCTTCAATCTCTTTCATAAGTTTTCTATAGTTTTCATCATATAGGTCTTTTACATTCTTGGTTAGGTTTACTCATAGGTATTTGATAGTTTTTCGTATAATCGTTAATGGGATCAGTTTCTTGATTTCTCTTTCGGCTGCTTCATTTTTGGTGTATAGGAATGCAACTGATTTCTGTACATTGATTTTGTATCCTGCAACTTTACTGAATTCATTAATCAGTTCTAGAAGGCTTCTGGTAGAGTCAATTGGGTTTTCCATGTAGAGTATCATGTTATCTGCAAAAAGTGAAAGTTTGACTTCATCTTTGCCAATTCTGATGCCTTTTATCTCCTTTTGTTTTCTGATTGCTGATGCTAGGACTTCCAGCACTATGTTAAACCACAGTGGTGAGAGTGGACACCCCTGTCATGTTCCTGTTCTTAGGGGGAAAGCTCTCAGTTTTTCCCCATTCAGGATAATATTGGCTGTGGGCTTTTCATAAACTTCTTTTATAATGTTTAGTAAGTTCCTTCTATTCCGACTTTCTCAAGGGTTTTTATTAAGAAAGGGTGCTGTATTTTGTCAAATGCTTTTTCTGCATCTATCAACAGGATCACATGGTTTTTTTTCCCTTCTTTTGTTAATGTGATGGATCACATTGAGGGATTTGCGAATATTGAACCAGCCAAAAACAGACACACAGACCAATGGAATAGAATAGAGAACCCAGAACTGGGCCCACAAATGGATGGCCAATTAATTCTTGACAAAGCAGGAAAGAGTATCCAATGGAAAAAAGATTGCCTCTTTAGCAGGTGGTGCTGGGAGAACTGGACAGCAACATGCAGAAGAATGAAACTAGACCACTCTCTTACACCATACACAAAAATAAACTCAAAATGGCTGAAGGACCTGAATTTGAGACAGGAAACCATCAAAACCCTCGAGGAGAAAGTAGGAAAAAACCTCCTAGACTTCCACCGCAGCAATTTCCTACTCGACACATCCCCGAAGGCAAGGGAAATGAAAGCAAAAATGAACTCTTGGGACTTCATCAAGATAAAAAGCTTC
>NC_043704.1:65514460-65518082 GCF_006229205.1 Suricata suricatta | reverse complement strand
AGCCAAAGTTATATTGAAGAAGAAAACCAAAACGGGAGGCATCACAATCCCAGACTTTAGCCTCTACTACAAAGCTGTCATTATAAAGACAGTATGGTATTGATTGGTTCTTTTTTTTATATTTTCTGTTTCTTTGTTGAGGGTCTCACCAAGTCCTTCACTTTTGTCTCCAGTCCAGTGAGTATGTTTATGGCCATTATTTTAAATTCTTTATCAGGTATATTGCTTATTTCCATTTCATTTAGCTATCTTGTGACATTGTCCTGTCCTTTGTTCTGGGACATATTTATCTGTCTCCTCATTTTGTCTAACTCTCTGTGTTTGTTTTCTGTGTAATATGAAAGTCACCTACATCTCTTGCTCCTGAAAGTCATGGATGTATGGAGAAGAGGTTTTGTAGTGCCCTACACTATACTGTCCTCTGTTCATCAGAACCTGACACTTCAGGGGAATCTTCTATGTGTGTTGCATGTGCCCTGCTGTTGTGGCTGAGTCAAATTTGCCTTCAGTCCAGCCACCTGCAATGGCTCTCTTTGCCTGTCCTGTGCAGGCCTTGGCCCCTGTGATGTAATTTGGCTAGTCAGGGGTCTCCTTGAGCTTGAGGTGAGTCTGACCAGGGGCTTGCTAGAGCTGCAGTACCACCAAACTACAAGGTGCTCCCTTTGGGTTGTCCCACTGATTTTTTTAAGTTCCAGGTACTAAACCCCATTGATTTTAAGAACTCACAAAGCCGGGCCTCTCTGGCTTTCACAACCAAATGTTATGGGAATTTGTCTTCCCAGTGCATGGTCCTTGTGCCTGGCATACCTGGTTATCTCTGTATCCACCTCACTCTTCCCTTTTGTGGCCAGTTCTGTGGGTCCCTTTGGTTCCACTATGTCTTTGCCTTCCTACCTTCCTCAATGTGGCATCTTCTCAACATATAAGTGTGGAGAGTCTGTTCTGCCAGTGTTTAGGGTTTTTCTGGTTATTTACGCTGATGGGGGTATATCTAGTTGTATCTGTGGCATGAGGTGAGTCTAGAATCTTCTTATTCTGATATCTCCCTGAAAGTTCTTGGTCTGCATTTTAAAATGTAATGATGGTTAGGAAGTGCTCCTGGTGGGGTTTGGGAGATAGGCTGGCATGGACACGAAACACCCTGTACTGCATCTGGCAGTCCCATACAAGAAATAATTGTTCACCCAACATGGCAGTAATATCATTTTAGTTGAGAAATACTGAGTCACTGCAGTAAGAGGGAAAGATTGTATAAGGATTAGAAATAAGAAGCAAAACTATATTTGCAGACAATATACTCATTTAGAAAATCGAATGAAGTAATAAATTACCAGAACTAGGAACCTGAGTTCAACAAGGTAGCTGATTGTAGAATCAATATGCAAAGATCAGTCGCTTTCCTATATATGAACAATATTTAATTAGAAATATTATTGAAAATATATTCTTAATACTGACAAATGAAGTACCTAGGAATATCATTTAACAAAAACATGTGCACAGCATTATGGAGAAAAATGTAAATTATTCCTTAAACAGATGAACGAAGATTTGATAAAAAAGAGGAATACCATGTTTATAAATGGGAAGAGTTATGCTTAAATAGATAGGATTTCTCCCCTAAACATTGTATACATTCAAGCAATTCTAATCCTATTCCCAGTGTAGCTTTGCCTACGTAAGTCAGCATCTTTCCTCTTTTCTTTCCAGAAATCATACAAAAGCAAAAAGCACAACACAACTCCCACAAATTACACTTTCAGTGAAACTTAAAAAAAATCTGTGAATTAGTACTAAGTATTTGTTAGGACTACAAAAAGTAACTGAGATTAGGCAGAAACAATGTGGGAGGAAGGAAGAAAGCATGGGCTGTGGGCACAAGGGGAATCTCAGAAGGCTTGAGCAAATTATACTTCTGGGAGGCAAATTTGGCAATATTCAGAAAAATTTTTAATGATTATATTTTATGATCTAGCTTGTAGACTTTAGATCCTTCTAAGAACCAGAGAAATTTGCATATAGGCATAATGAGACCAGTACACGGATGTTTGTTGCACCTTACTATGTGTAATCAAAAACTTAGAAGCAATCTAAAACATCACTTTTGAGAAGATGGCTTAAATTGTGGTAGAGTCCTACAATGGAAGAATGAAATTAGATCTCTCGTCTTAGCATGACTAGCATCCACAAACAAAGTTGAGTAACAAAGCAAGTTGCAGAATGATACAGTAAAATATCATGGATGTAAATATTAAATAAAAGATTATTATATTGTTACTTATGTATAGTTCATTTTTCCCCAGCTTTCCTGAGATATACATATTGTGTAAGTTTAGGGCACACACATGATGACTTTATATATGTATTTTTTGCAAAATGACTACCACAATAAGAATAATTAATATGGCTATTATCTTACATAGTACCATTTTTTTTTTTTTTGGTGTGTGTAAAACATTTAAGATCTACTTTCTTGGCAGCTTTCAAGTATATATTACATTATTGTTAACTAGAATCACCATGCTGTACATTAGATCTCCAGAACTTATTCATCAAATAACTGAAAGCTTGTACCCTTTTACCATTTTCACCCATTTCTCCCACCCTCCTCACCCCTGGAAACCATCGGTCTATGCTCTGTTTTTAGGAATTTCAGTTTTTTTAGATTCCAGATATGAGTGAAATCATATGATATTTGTGTTTTTCTGTGTCACTTATTTTACTTAGCCTAATGCCCACAAATTATCATTCATGTTGTTGCAAATGCCAGGATTTCCTTTTTTATGCCTTAATTTAATATATTTTATATTACATATAATAAGATTTATCACAAATTACATTTATTCAATATATTATGTTAATTGTATTTAATATGTTACATAGGAATTATACATATATCATTTTTTATAACATTCAGGTGTTAATCGATACTTAAGTTGTTTCCATGTCTTGGCAACTGTAAATGCTACAGTGAACATGGAGGTGAAGATATCTCTTTGAGACAGTAATTTCATTTCCCTCAGATACATACTCAGAAGTAGAATTGCTGAATTATATGGTACCTCTATTTCTAGCTTTTTGGGGAAACTCCATACTGTTTTTCATAGTGGTTGTACCAATTACATTCCCACCAACAGTGTGCTAGGGTTCCCTTTTCTCCACATCCTTGCCAACATGTGTTATCTTTTGTCTTTCTGAAAACAGCCATCCTAACAGATGTGAAAGGATATCTCATTGTGTTTTTCTTTTGTAGTTCCCTCACGATTAGTGATGTTGGGCACCTTTCAGGTACCTACTGGCCATTTGTATATCTTATTTGGAAAAATGTCTGTTCAGGTCCATTGTTCATTTTTTAATTGCATTATTTTGTTCTTTGCTATTGATTTATAGAAGTTTCTAATATATTTAGGATATTAACTCTTTATGGTTTGAAAATGTTTTCTCCCATTACATAGGTTGCCTTTTTCTTTTGTTGTTCATTTCCTTTGCTGTGTAGAAGCCTTTTAGTTTGATGTAGTCCCATTTCATTTTTTTTTTATTTAAAAATTTTATTATTTTTTTTTACTTTATAAAGTTTCATATTTTTTTAACATATGCAATTATTTTCCATCATTTACAATAC
>NC_043704.1:65495977-65514360 GCF_006229205.1 Suricata suricatta | reverse complement strand
AACTTGAGAGACTATTGAATGCTGAAAATGAACTGAGAGTTGAAGGGGAAGGGGGAGTGTGGAAAAGAGGTGGTAGTGATGGTGGAGGGCACTTATGGGGAAGAGCACTGGGTGTTGTATGGAAACCAATTTGACAATAAACTATTTTTTAAAAAAAGAACCAATCAGAAGTGAAGAATTCAATAACTGAAATTAAAGATACACTAGAGGGGGGAAATAGTAAATTAGAGAAAACAGAAGAACAGTTCAGTGACCTGGAGGACAGAGTAGTGGAAAGCAATCAAGCTGAACAGGAGAGGGGAAAAAAAGAATAATAAAAAATGAAAATAGATTAAGGGAACTCAGCCACACCATCAAGTGTAATAACATTCACATTATAAGGATCCAAGAAGGAGAAGATGGAGAAAAGGTGGGGAGAAAATTTTATTTGAAGAAATAATAGATGAAAACTTCATGAAGCTGGTGAAGGAAAGAGAAACCCAAATTCAGGAGACATAGAGAGCCCCCAACAAAATCAACCCAAGTAGGTCCACACCAAGGCACACGGTAGTTAAGATGGAAAAAAGTAGTGATAAAGAATTTTAAGAGTAAGAAGAGAAAAAATATATAGTTACATATAAGAAAAACACCATAAGACAACTAGCTGACTTTTCTATAGAAACACTGCTGTGTAGGAGGGATTGGAATGATATATTCAAAGTGCTAAAAGAAAAAAAAAGTTGCAACCAAGAATACTCTAACCAACAAAGCTATCAATCAGAATTGAAAGAGAGTTTGCTAGACAAACAAATGTTAAAGAAATTCATGACCACTGAACCAGATTTACATGAAATATTAAAGGGGACTCTATAAGTGGGAAGGGAGACCATAGTAGACGTAAGAAAAGTAGGAAGCACAAAAGCAGTAAAATTAAGTACATCTATAAAAATGAGTCAAAGGACTCAAAATAAAAGGATATAAAGTATGATACCATCTACCTAAAACATGGTACAGGAGAGGAATAAAAACTTAGTGCTTTTAAATGGGTTTAAACTTAATCGACCATCAACTTAATAGCCTGCTACATGCATAAAATGTAGGTGCATAAACTGGTAACAGATACGCAAAAAATAAAGAGAAAGGAATCCAAGTATATCAACAAAGAAAACTAGCAAAGAGGAGAACAAGAAAAAACTATAAGAACTACAAAAACAACCACACATCTAACAAGTTGGCAATAAGTACATACCTATCCAAAATTACTTTGAATGTAATTGGACTAAATACTCCAATCAAAAGATATAAAGTGGGGGTGCCTGGGTGGCTCAGTCGGTTAAGTGTCCGACTTTGGCTCAGGTCATGATCTCACAGTTTATGGGTTTGAGTCCCGCATCAGGCTCTGTACTGACAGCTCAGAGCCTGGAGCCTGCTTCGGATTCTGTGTCTACCTCTCTCTCTGACCCTCCCCTGCTTGCACTGTCTCTGTCTCTCAAAAATAAATAAAAAACATTTAAAAAAATTTAAAAAAAGATATAAAGTGACAGAATGGATAAAGAAGCAAGGCTCATGTATATGCCGACTACGAGAAAGACTCAGATGCAAAGACACATGCAGATTGAAAGTGAAGAGATGCAAAAGCATTTATCATGCAAATGGAAGTGAAAAGAAAGTGGAAGTAGCAACACTTATATCATACAAAATAGACTTTAAAACAAAGACTGTAACAAGAGACAAAAAAGGACTCTACAGAATCATATATCCAACAAAATAAAAGAATTGTATAAGGGAACAATCCAACAACATTTAAGAATTGTAAATATTTATGCACCCAATATGAAAGCATCCAGATATATATAGCAGCTAATAACAAATATAAAGGAAGTAATCAATAATGCAATAATAGTAAGGTACTTTAAAACCCCACTTACATCAATGGATAGATCAACCAAACAGTAAATGAATAGGAAACAGCGCTATGAATGACACATTGGACCACATGGATCTAACATATATTCAGAGCATTCCATCCTAAAACAATGGAATACACATTCTTTTCAGGTGTACATGGAACATTCTCAACAGGTTTGAAAAGACTGAAGTCATACCATACATCTTTTCCAATCACAGCACTATGAAACCAGAAATCAACCACAAGAAAAAATCTGGAAAGACACACATACATGGAGGCTAAATAACAAGGTACTAAACAATAAATGTGTCAAGAAATCAAAGAGGAAATCAGAAAATACATGGAGACAAATGAAAATGAAAACACAATGGTCAAAAATCTTCAGGAGGCAGGAAAAGCTATTTTAAAAGGGAAGGTTATAGCAATTCAGGCCTACCTCAAGAAGAAAAACCTCAAACAAACCTAACCTTCCACCTAAAGGAACTAGAAAAATAACAACAAACAAAACCCAAAACCAGTAGAAGGAAGGAAATAATAAAGATTGGAAAATAAAAAAAAATAGAAACTTAAAAAAATAATAGAATAGATCAATTAAACCAGGTCCTGATTCTTTGAAACAATCAACAAAACTAATAAACCTTTAGGCAGAATCATAACAGAGAGGATTTAAAAATATAAAATCAGAAATGAAAGCAGTGAAAAAACAAAACACAACAAACATCGCAGAAATACCAAGGTTTATGAGAATATCATGAAAAATTATATGCCAAGTTGGACAAACTAGAAGAAATGAAAACATATAACCTCCCCAAACTGGATCAGGAAGAATTAGGAAATTTGAACCTACTGATCATCAGCATGGGAGACTGAGTCAGCAATCAAAACCTTTGACAGACAGAAGTCTATGACCAGACAGCTTTGTAAGTCAATTCTACTACTACACATTTAAAAAAGACTTAATATCTATTCTTCTCAAACTATTCCAAAAAAATAGAAGAGGAAAGAAAGCTTTCAAGTTCATTCTATGAGGCCAGCTGTACCCTGATACCAAAAGCAGATAAAGACACTACAAAAGGAGAGAGACAGAGACAGAAGTACAGGCCAGTATCTCTGGTGAACATAGATACAAAATCTTCAACCAAATATTAGTGAACCAAATCCAATAAATCATTCATCACAATCAAGTGGAGTTTCTTCCCGTGATGGAGGGTGGTTCAGTATTTGCAAATCAATATGATACATCACATCAACAACAAAAAGCATAAAAACTATATGACCAGTTCAATAGATGCAATAAAAGTATTTGACAAAGTACAACACCCATTCATTATAAAAACTCTCAACAAAGTAGGTGTAGAGGGAACATACCTCAACATAATAAAGGAAAGGCCATAAATGGAAAACCCATTGCTAATATCATACTCGATGTTACTGAAAGACCTAGCCACACAAAAAGAAATAAGAGGCACCCAAATTGGTATGAAAGAAGTAAAACTTTCACTACTTGCAGTTGACAAGATATTATATAGATAAAACCCTAAAGACTCTACCAAAACACTAGTAGAACACACAAATTAATTCAGTAAGGTCGCAGAATACAAAATCAATATATAAAAATCTATTGTTTCTATACACTAAATTATGAGTATAGCAGAAAGAGAAATTCAGAAAACAGTCCCATTTACAATTTCACTAAAAAGAATAACATATCTGGGAATAAACTTAACCAATGATGTAAAAGACCTCTATTCTGAATACTATGAAACACTGATGAGGGGCGCCTGGGTAGCTCAGTTGAGCATCTGACTTCAGCTCAGGTCATGATCTCATGGTTCATGAGTTTGAGTTCCGCCTTGGGCTCCCTGCTATCAGTGCAGAGAACACTTTGGATCCTCTGACCCTATCTCTCTGCCCCTCCCTAACTCATTCTCTCTCTCTCAAAAATAAACAAACATTGAAAACACTGGTAAGAGAAATTGAAGATGACACAAATGGAAAGACAGTCCATGCTCATGGATTGTGAGAACAAATATTGTTAAAATGTCCATACTACACAGAGCAATCCACAGATTTAATGCAATCTCTATCAAATCACCAATGGCATTTTCCACGGAACTAGAACAAATAATCCTAAAATTTATATGGAACCATAAAAGACTCCGAAGAGCCAAAGCAATCAAAAAGAAAAAAAAAGAACTGTCACAATCCCAGAATTCAAGATATACTGCAAAGCTGTAGTTATCAAAACAGTATGGAACCAGCACAAAAACAGACATATTAGATCAACAGAACAGAATAGAAAGCCCAGAAATAAACTCACAATTTATATGGTCAACTAATTTTCCATAAAGGAGGCAAGCATATACACTGGGAAAAAGTCTCCTCAACAAATGGAAAACTGAACAGCTACATTCAAAAGAACACTTTCTTATACCATACACAAAAATACTTACTCAAAATGGATTAGAGACCTACCGGTGAAACCATAAAAATCCTAGAATAGAACAGAGGCAATCATTTCTCTGACAGTGGTCACAGCAACATTTTTCTAGATATGTCTGTCTCCTGAGGCAAGGAAAACAAAAGCAAAAATAAACTACTGGGACTACATCAAAATAGGAAGCTTCTGGGGTGCCTGGGTGGCTCAGTTGGTTGAGTGTCCAACTTTGGCTTAGGTAATGATCTCACGGTTTGTGAGTTGGAACCCCACATTGGACTCTGCACCAACACAGAGCCTGCTTGGGATTCTCACTCCCTCCTTTCTCTGCCTCCCACTCACACTTTCTTTCTCAGAATACATAAACTTAAAAAAAAAAATAAGAAGCTTCTGCACAGCAATCAACAAAACTTAAAGACAACCTACTAAATGAGAGAAGATATTTACAAATGACCTATCCAATAAACGGTTAGAGTGTCCAAAACATATAAAGAACTTATAGAAGTCAACACCAAAAAACACATATAATCCAATTGAAAATGGACACAGAAGACATGAACAGACATTTCTCTAAAGAAGACATCCAGATGGCCAACAGACACATGAAAAGATGCTAAGCATCACTCATCATCAGGGAAATGCAAATCAAAACCACAAGGAGAAATCACTTCACACTTGTCAGAATGGCAAAAATAACAAGAAACAAGTTTTGGCAAATATGTGGAGAAAAAGGAACCCTCATGCACTGTTGGGAATGCAAACTTCTGCAAAAACTGTGTAAGATAGTGTGTAGTTTCCTCAAAAAATGAAAACTAGAATCACCATATAATGGTGAGTATTTACCTGAAGAACACAAAAGCACTAATTTCAAAAGGGCAGCATTATTTTTTTAATGTTTCATTTATTTTTAAGTGAGTGAGAGAGAGACAATGTGAGCAGGGGAGAGTCAGAGAGAGAGGGAAACACAGAATCTGAAGCAGGCTCCAGGCTCTGAGCTGTCATCACAGAGCCCGATGCAGGGCTCGAACCCACAAACCATGAGATCATGACCTGAGCTGAAGCTGGACACTCAACTGACTGAGCCACCCAGGCACTCCTACAGCAGCATTATTTATAACAGCGAAATTATGGAAGCAGCTCAAGTGTCCATCCACAGAATAAAGAAATGGTGTATATATACACAATGGAATATTAGCCACAAAAAAGAATGAAATCTTATCATTCACAACAACATGGATAGAGCTAGAGAGCTTAATGCTAAGTGAAATAAGTCAGAGAAAGATAAATGTCATATGATTTCACTCATATGTGAAATTTAAGAAACAAAACAAACCAATAAAGAAAAAAGAGACAAAAAAAGACTCTCAACTATAGAGAACAAACGTTGTTACTAGATGAGAGGTGAGTGGGGGATGGGTAAAACAGGTGAATGGGATTAAAGAGAACACTTACCATGATGAATGCTGAGTAAAGTATAGAATTGTTGAATCACTATATTCTACATATAAAACTAATAGAGCACTGTTAATTATACTGGAATTAAAATTTTAAAAAACTTTTTCCAACAATTATAGTGCAACAGCAGGGCAATACATAAACAAATGAGTGTGGCTGTTTTCTAATAAAACTTCTTTAAAGTCACTAAAATTTTAATTTATATAAATTTCACATTGCAAAATAGCAATGTTTTTCATCCATTTTAAAATATAAAAATCATCCTTAGCATCCAAGCAATACAAATAAAAAGGCAATAGGACAATTTGACCTGTGGACCATAGTTTGCCAATACTGACCTAGAGTTTTAGTACTTTCTTCTTTTTTAAAAAATTATTTTTAGAAACTCCACATCTAAAACTTAATTATATATTTTTTTCTTTTTTTGCTCATCATGTTCTTAAACTCTGCTTCTTCTTTTTGAGATCATTTTTTCTCCTATTGAAGTATATCCTTCAATCCTCCTTTATTTAGATTCATAGCTAATATTTATAGATCCTTATTTGTATGCTAGGCACTGGTCTAATAAGTACCCTACATAAATGAATTTACTTCATATATACAATATCCTATGAGATAAATCCTATGAAATGTCCTATCCCATGAAAAGTCTTTATTCCACCTTCACTCCTGAATAATAGTTTGGCTGGTAAAAGAATTCTAGATTTGCAATTCTTTTCCCACAGCACTTTAAAAAATAATACTATAAAATGTCAATTTGGGTTTGTCCCTTTGTAAGTAATCTGACTTTTTTCTCAAATAGCTTTTTCAGTGTCTTCTTTGTCCCTTATTAGTAGGTATGAATTTTTAAAAATTTATCCTGGTTGGTCCTCAATAAAATTTTTCAACCTATGGGGTTACATCTTTCTTCAGCTCTGAGAAATTCAGACATTATCCTCATTATCCTTTCTTGCATTGCTTCTCCACCATTCTCTCTATTTTCAATTTCTGGATCTTACAATCTAATCTCCCAAGGCTCTTACCTTTTTTTTTTTTTTTTCAATCTTATTGTACCTTTGTATGTTGCATTCTGGAATACTTGTTCATTTAACCTTTCATTTCACTAATTTGTTCTTCAGCTCTGCCTAGTTTACTACTAAGCTCATTTTAAAATTCATAATTTTCCTTCCCAGTGATTCCAACTGATTCTTTTTCATAGCTTACACTCTTATTTTCATGTTCCTCCCCTTTATCTCTTTAGGATATAAAAGGTACTTCATAAGTCCTTTTCAGATTATTCCATCCATTTGCTCTGTTTGCTCAGGAAATCACTCTTCCTTTTCTTTTCTTTCTTTCTCCTTCTCCTTCACCTTCTTCTTCTTTTTTTTTTTTTTTTTTTTTTTTATCACTGTGGGTTTATGTTCCTTAGGTGCTTTGTGATTCTTGGGTTAAGATCATCCATAGAGGGGAGCCTGGGTGGCTCAATTGGTTAAGCACAACTTTGGCTCAGGTAATGATCTCACAATTCGTGGGTGCAAGCCCTGCATCAGGCTCTGTGCTGACAACTAGGTCAGAGCCTGGAACCTGTCTTCAGATTCTGTGTCTCCCTCTCTCTCTGACCCTCCCCTGTTCATGCTCTCTCTCCCTCTCTCTCTAAAATAAATAAAAATAGTAAAAAAAAAAAAAAAAGATCATCTGTAGATTACTCTCACGAGTACCCTGGTACCCTGGGCATAGCACTCTTTGACCTGGCAAGAGAGACAGCTCTCAAGCCTCATTCTTTAGAGACCTGCCCATATTCACAGTTCAACAGACGATGCCCACCTGGAGCTATTCTACTCTTATTGACCCTAGAATTCCTTGAACAAATGGCTGATGCCTGATTCCAAAATCTACATGGACCTCCTCTCAGGATTTAGACTCCTGAAGGCAGACTATATGCTGCTGTCTGTTCACCCTTAAGCCCAAGGGGTGGCCAAGTGGCAGGGATGTGTACACTGAGACTGGAAAAACAAGGTAAGGTAATCACATGCACACCTGAGAGGCTCCTTGCAATGCAGAACAGAGCCAGATAAAAAGGCAAGCCATAGGCAGCCTCTTCCCTTGCTGCCACCTTCCACCACAGAATCCCAAGGAATCTAAGAATTTTAAACTTGTCCTTTCAACCTGTTATAAAGATATATTTGTGAAAAACATAGAACATACTTAACAGATATTAACTTGATTTATAATATTTAAACATCTATACATATGGCATGTAGGCCTCCATTTAAACTCCTCAGGGCCTCACAAATCAGGGGTAGGCCTAACTCAGTGGCTTTTATCGACACTTCAACCTCTGTGTTGGAAGGCATTGGGCTTCAGTACCACCTGTGGTCAAGAAAAAAGTCTTGCGTCCTCTAGTCCAGGCAGGTAACTTGGATCTAGCTCCCCACCACCCCAGTCCCTGCTCACCATCATAGATTCTCAGCTATGTCTTTTTTTTAGGACATAATCTCCACTTCTGAAGTATGGAAATTTTTTACCTTTTTAAAAAAAGTGTGGTTGTGTGGTTATGTGTTTATTAGTGTGTGTGTCGGGTGGGGGGTGTTTTAGGTACTCAGAGCAGAAAGGAAAGGTTTCAGCATATTTTTAATCTGCCATCTAGGCCTGAAAGTGGAGCCTCTGCTATTAAGGACAAATGTCAAAAACGCTTCATCTGAAATCATAAGGTGAGCCAGGAAACAAGAATCAAAACTAGAGCTCATATATGAAATCTTCATTGCCTATGACACAGATTTGATCACAGCAAACCATCACAGCTAGGAAACAAAATTAATCTCATTTTAATAAAAATCATTATAGTATGTCAACTATCTCCACAACCTGGGAGGAGGTGGCCTCTCTGGTTCTCAGTTTCCCAGCTACAATCAAGTGAGTTCAACAAGCTAATGTCTAGTCATTTCAAAAAGCCCCTTTTCTTATTAATTTTTCTAATTTCACATAATATATGTGTAGGTTAGATTTTAATACTAAGAGTGAATTTCTGAGCTTAAACTATATGAACAGTTCAGAGATAATATCAAAAGAAATCATCCAGGGCACCTGGGTGGCTTAGTTGTTTAAGCATCTGACTTCAGCTCAGGTCTTCACCTCGCAATCTGAGTTCGAGCCCCATATTGGGCTCTGTGTGACAGCTCAGAGCCTGGAACCTGTTTCGGATTCTGTGTCTCCCTCTCTCTGGCCCTTCCCTGCCCACACTCCATGTCTGTCTGTCTGTCTGTCTCTCTCTCTCACAAAAAAATAAACAATAAAAAAAATTTTAACTAAAAAAAAAGAAATCATCCAGAATATCCAGTAGGGTATGTATGAGAGCTTTGATAAATTGCAAGATATTTTGGCGAACATAATACTGTTATAGATGGAATTGTTATAGAGCGGAATATGCATTCACCATTATACACTCAAAGAAGGCCTATGTGTAAAGAAGGAGCAAAGATTGCTCAATGAAAAGGAATTGATTCACTAGAAAAAAACAGTGAGAACAGAGAGGTGAGTAGTGAGCAAAGCAACCACAAAATTAAGCCAAAATAAACTTCAGTCTTCAGGGATAAAGTACAATAAGCCTCCTAACAATGAAAAAAGAGTATACCTCTCTCTGAACAAAAGTATCAGAAAAAGTATAAGTCTATGAATTAGTTCTGTTGAGCAAGATCTTTTAAATAGCAACACTTTATACTACAGTTGCTTCTAAGTACACCATTCCCAGAAACTCAATAGCATGCATGGTTATCAGGACAAGTGTCTACAAATATTCAAGACAATTGCCAACTCACCCCAAGTAAGAGTAGCCAGGGTCAAGAGCTCAGGGATTGAATCCTGACATACTATATATTCTGGAGAATATGGCTCTGTTTGAACTTCAGCATCCCGATAATCGGTCTGAGTGCCAACAGTGTACTTTGAAGGGATAGGTGGGTAGTTATCAGAAGTAGGAGGAAAAGTATATGGCTCTGTCCTAAAAGGAAAAATTATTTTAAAAATTAAAGCCTGATCCACTTACAATACTACAGAGTCAACCAGAAATGAATCCTTAGCTTCACTAAGCCCACTGCCCCTTTAAAAATGCACAAATGCATGCACCCAGTGTAACCAGGACTGTAGCCAATTATCTTGAGAGAATTGCCTTGCTATTCTCACCTCTGCCAAGAAACTGAAGGGATATAAAAGCTCAGATCTAGGGGTGCCTGGGTGGCTCAGTCAGTTGAGTGTCAGACTTCAGCTCAGGTCATGATCTCACAGTTTGTGGGTTTGAGCACCACATCGGGCCCTGTGGTGACAGCTCACAGTCTGAAACCTGCTTTGAATTGTGTCTCCCTCTCTCTCTGCCCCTCCCCTGCTCACGCTCTGTCTCTCTGTCTCTATTTGTCTCCCTCTCTCTCAAAAATAAATAACTGTGTGTTATATGGAAGCCAACTTGACAATAAATTATAAAAGAAAAAAAACCTTATTCAACATTGCTTTATAAGTCTTGGCCATTGAAGTAGCGACAAAAAAAATGAATATTCAAAAATTTAAAAATAAATAAATAACCAAACATTAAAAAAATTATTTCAAAAAGCCCAGGTCTATTCACAAAAGTGCCCATTTATCTGTGTATCATTGGGCGGGGTTGACAATAGAGCTATTAAAGGTAGATTCTAGCTTGTCATACAGTTACTTCTGAACATGTTCAGAATTGCTACTTCCTGGTTTCTTTCCTCTCTGCTTTTAGTTACACATCCAATTTTAGCTATTTCCCTATAGAAATACAAGAGCAGAGAAAAAAGAAGAGATGGCTTCTCAATTTTTAAAAAGGCAAGGCTCTCTCTAGATAGACGATTCAATAATTAATGCTGGGATCACTTGGTTAATTATGGAAAAGTTACTTCATCCCTTGGACAAAAATTAATTCCATATATTTTAAAGCATTTAATGTAAAAATGAGACTATAAAAGAACTAATAGGAAACATGTAAATATACCATCTTTGAGTGAAAGTCTTTTTCAGCATGGCTGAAAAGCCAGAGACTATAAAAAGAAGTAATCAGTATATTGAATTAAGGTTAAGTTGAAACTTCTACACCTCAAAATGTCATAAACAAATTTAAAATATGAATGGCACACTTAGAAATATATTTTACAACATATATAATAAAAGTTAAATGGCCTTTCTATACAAAAAGTCCTTGTAGATCAATCAGACAGTTAAATACCAAAAGAAAACTGGGTAAAGATCAATTCACAAAACAAAAAGTAAAACTTCTGACATATAAAAACTCAATAAACATAACTAGTAATCAAAGAAAAATAAAATAAAATGGCTAGGTGCTATTTTATTACATCACATACGCAAAATTTGAAAAGACTGAAAATACCTAGAATTAACAAAGCTGTGAAGAAATAGGCATTCTCATAAACTACTGATTGAAATACAAATAGACACAACCTAACTAAAAGGTAACATATCAGTCTAACCTTTATCTTAAAGGTTATCTTAACGTTTATCATATCTAACCTTTAAAAATACCCCTTTGGGGGCATTTGGGTGGCTCAGTCGGTTAAGCACCTGACTTTTGGTTTTGGTTCAGGTCATGATCTTGTGTTTCATAAGTCTGAGCCCCATGAGAGTTTCAGCTTGGGATTCTTTCTCTCCCTCTCTCTTTCCGGCCCTCACTTTCCCTCTGTCTCTCAAAATAAATAAATAAATGGGGGGAAAAAAAACTTTTGTCCTAGCAACTGCACTCCTAAGAATTTATTCTAAAAAATAACTGGAAAAGTGTACAGAGACATATGCAAATATGTTCATAAAGTCTCATGTGTAAGAGTAAAAATTTACAAACTTTTTTAAATGGCCAATTAAAAAAATGGTTACAAATAAGGTTATGAGGCATCAACCTTGGATCCATTATTTTCATCTTATTTTTCTATTCTGGCTTTTTAATTTATTTTATAATAATTTATTTAGTTTATAGTTTACTTATTTATTTTGAGAGACAGAGAGACACATAAAACGAGAGAGGGAGGGAGAGTGGGAGCAGAAGCATGTAAACTGGCAGAGGAGTGACAGAGAGAATCCCAAGCAGGCTCTGTGCTGTCAGCATGGAGCTTGATGCAGGGCTCAGTCTCAGGAACCATGAGATCATGACCTGATCTGGCTATTTTTAAGTACAGAAAAAAATTTTACATTGATTCACTTAAACATATGCCTACTTTATACATAATTTTTATAACAAAACATATGATAGCACCTATGCGTTAAAGTTCTAGTGCAGTGCTTTTTCCTTTACTTTTGAGTTTGCTTCCCCCAGTATCTTTTCCTCCCTTGTCTAACACCCATAGCAGTACCCTCTCTGTATATCCTAGATCTAGAATATATCCTTGAATTATCTTTGAGTCTTGCTGTACTTTAATCTACTCTTATTTCTCTAGACTCACACAAATACACACATATAGAGTGTTATTTTATTGTTTTGCTAACATGGAATCTTGCAAGTATTTTTTTTTTTTTTACTAAACCATACTTCATGGAAATCTTTCCCAATCTATTCATGTGGCTCTTTTTCAAGAATTAAACTTAAATGATTACCATGAATAGAAAAACTACTTCAAAACATATGGTATGCTTATAATGAATATATGCAACTATTAAAATTAACAATGACATCAGTATTTATGAACATATAAAAATGTCCATGATTCAATGTTAAGTAAGAAAAAAAGGGTATTATGAAGCAATATGTACAATAGAGCACACTGTTTTTATTTAAAACCTGTGTTTTGTGCATTAAAAAATGCCTAGATGGGTATACAATAAAGTAACCATTATTTCTGGATAGTAGGATTACAGAACTTTTTTCATGTTTTTAATTGTCTAAAACATGGTAGGACTCGAATTCATGAACTGTGAGATCATGACCTGGACATGTATTACTATTAAAATTAGGGAAAAAAAACAATATAGCCATTTCCATTTAAAAGAATATGTTTTCTAGTTGGTAAAAGAATGGTTAAATTATATAAACAAAAAACTATAATGGCAAAAAAAAGATTTCTGTTTTAAAAAATAGTCAAAGGTAATGTGAGATGTTTATGTATAAGCAAAACATACAGAGCTTAGCGATAAGAAAAATGCATTTCAAATGAGCTAGAAAGAAGCACCTATGTGGAAGTTCAACCTGTAATGAAATAGTTTATTATTTTTTTTGAAGTAGTACTTTAAATTGTTATTAATGCTGAGTTATAATGGTAAGGAAATCACTTTTTTAGCAGCGGCTATGAATTTCTAAAATATGTAGATAACTTAGGTGTTTATAATTTCTTATGTTTTCAGCAGAAATTATTCTACTATAAAAATTCTTACTGAAGAAATAACTTCAGCTTTGTATCATCCCAGATCTTATGGATATTATTATAGAACACCATTAGTTTGAATCAAGAGAATAAATTGTTTTCCAAATTAAAAATTACACATTTGAGTCATCTGATCAAATATGCTATGATTATGATAAGACCTAATGAGGAGCACCTGGGTGGCTCAGTCAGTTAAGCATCTGACTTTGGCCCAGGTCATGATATCCTGGTTCATGAATTCGAGCCCTGCATCTGGTTCTGTGCAGGAAGCTCGGAGCCTGGAGCCTGCCTTGGATTCTTCTCCCTTTCTCTCTGCCCCTCCCCTGCTTGTGTGTGTGCTCGCACGCACTGTTTCTCTCTCTCTTAAAAATGAATAAACAATTAAAAAAAACTAAGGAACCTAGATTTACACATCATAATCATCCCATAGTGTACATTAATGTTCACTCTTGATGTTACACATTCTATGGGTTGAACAAGTCCTTATGCATATATGTATACTTATATAACATGGATCCACAATTACAGTATCATACAGAGCATTTTTCCCACCCTAAATATCCTCTGTGCTACTTCTATTCATCCATATCCCTCAGGCCCCTGACAATAAATGATCCTTTTATAATCTCCATAGTTTTGTTTCCCAGAAAGTCATACAGTTGGAAACATACAGTATGCAGGCTTTCCCGATTGGCTTCTTTCACCAGTCATAGGTATTTAAGATTCCTCCATGTCTTTTCATGACTTGATAGTTCATTTTTTTTTCAGTGATGAATAATATATTATCTCCAAGTACCCTCGTTTCCTCCCCCCTCATCTCTGTATTTTGCAAATTTTACTATGATATATCTTGGTGTTGGCCTACTTTTCTTGATTTTGATGGGACTTCTTGTGGTTCCTGGATTTGGAGGTCCATTTCTACCCCTAGATGAGGGATGTTTTCAGCTATAATTTCCCCAAGTAAACTTTCTGCTCCTTTCTCCCTCTCTTCTACTTCTAGGACTCCTATGATATGAATGTTATTATGCTTTATGGAATTCTTGAGTTCCCTAAGTCTATAATCATGATCCAATACTTTTCTTTCCCTCTTCTTTTCCGCTTATTTTCCATAATGTTATCTTCTATATCACTGATTCATTCCTCTGCTTCATCCATCCTGGTTGTCAATACATCAAGTCAGTTTTGCATCTTGGTTATAGAATTTTTTATCTTGACTTGACTAGCTTTTAGGTCTTTTATCTCTGTGGTAACAGACTCTATGGTGTATGCTTTTCTTAAGCCCAGCTAGTATCCTTATGATTGTTGTTCTAAATTCTAGATCAGTTACATTACTTATATCTGTTTCTATTAGATCCCTGGCCATAACCTTTTCTTGTTCTTTCTTTTGGGATGAATTGTTCCATTTTGACATTCTTTTCTAAGTCTCTGTCATCTTCTGTATATTAGGAAAGCCTGTTATAGTTCCTGCTCCTGAGAGTAATGACTTTATGAAGAAGAGGTCATACACTCCCCAGGCCCTGGCACTTCAGAAAGTGTCTCTGATGTATGCTGTGTGCTGTCTGCTTCTGTGGTTTGGCTGCTCCTTCTTTCAGGTCAGTCCTCTACAGAGTTTCTCCTTGCCTGTAGTGGGAAGTATTTGTACTTTGGCCAGAGTATGGCAAGTTTAACTAGGTATGCTCTGGTCTGCTAGTTAAGAGAGATCTGATGTTATTTCTACTAGAAGAGAAGCTTTGCAGCACTCTATGATCAGTCGATTTGGTGCATGCGAGGGTTTTATGCTGGTCTTCGGGGGGAGGATCCTCTTGCTCTGATTCTCAAAAACATTCACCCTAGTAAAGGAGCACCTGAGTAGTGCAGTGGGGTAGGGCTTGGTATAAGTGTTTTAGGCCACCACTGTTGGTGCTGTTTTGCTTATTAAAATTAGTTTATGCTAAGGAGCAGGGGAGGAAAATGGCACCAGCCCTCTCCCCCATCCTGCAATAGGGAGTTCACACCCACTGCTGTCTGGGAAGCCATCAAAGAAGTGAACAATCTCCCTTCCTGTGTCTTAGGTGTCCCTCAGATCCCTTCCCTCACCCTGTCTGTCCAGGTCATCTGCCCATCTGGCCATGTAGTGCACCTGGGTTTTATTCCAGGCAGGCCAACTGAGTTTTAAAACCCTAAACTTTAGGGACCTGACATGACACAGACCCATGCTGGTCCTCTCAGGGTAGGTCTTATCATGCTGGGGCTGGTACAGGTTTGTCCCAGAAGGGCAGCTGCACACAGGAGCTTGGAGTTTGGAATAAAGTGCAGCAAAAATCCAGTGTCCGGTTTAATTGCCCACAGCAAGTGTCTCTAGGGCTATGTGTATGGGCAGGAAAGCATAATGGCACCTTCTGGTTCTTTTGTCACCAGGGAGGCAATGTCACTTCTCCCAGACACACTCCAAGAAGGGGGCACCATCTCTCCCAATGTGTCTGGGAGAATCCTCATATCTCACAGTCTGCTCTCAGGCTCTCTCTCCTCCTTCTCCCCAGGGGCACTGCAGCACCTGCCAAACTCCCTATCAGTCATGGCATGAACTCTAAAATTTCAGTCTTTGAACTCTACTGGTTGTAAAAAACCATGATAATCAGCTCTTTTCATTTCCTCAGTCAATGGCTTTGTGGAAATATTTTCCTTGTGGAATTTCCTTATGCAACACTCACTCTCTCATTCTCTCACCTCTCTCGATGATGAGAGCTCCCTCCCAACCACAATCCTTTTCTCCCCAAAATCACATCTCCACACTTGCTTCCATAATGTGACCTCTTCTCTCCTTCGAGTTGTGCAGTTTGTTCTGCTAGTCCTCAGATTGATTTCTTGGGTGTTCAGAATGATTTTATATTTATCTATGTTCAAGGAAGATGCAAGCCTAGGGTCCTCCTACTACTCTGCCATCTTACCTCAAAAAACCTTAAGTTTTTAATTAATGAAGTCCAGATTATCCATCATTTCTTTTTAATTTTTACTGTTTATTTTTGAAAGAGAAAGAGAGAATGTGCATGCAAGTGAGGAAGGTCCAGAGACAAAGGGAGACAGAGGATCCAAAGCAAGCCCTACATCAGGTTCTTTGCTGTCTACACTGACAGCAAAGAACCTGATGTAGGGCTTGAACTCATGAACAATGAGATCATGGCCTGAGTCAAAGTCAAATGCTTAACTGACTGACTCACCTGGGCACCCCTCCATCATTTCTTAAAAGGACTGTACCTTTGGTGGTATAGCTAAAAAGTCATTGCCATATCTAAAGTCATCTAAGATTTTCCTGTTATCTTCTAAAAGTTTTATAGTTTTGCATTCTACATTGAGATCTATGATCTATTTTGAATTAATTTTTTGAAGAGTAAGTTCTGTGTCAGGATTCCTTTTTTTGTTTTGTTTTGTTTTCTTACATATGGATGTCCAGTTGTCCCAGCACCATTTGTTGAAAAGACTATCTTTGCTCCATTGTATTGCTTTTGTTCTTCTTGTCAAAGATTAGTTGATTAATGTGGGGTTATATCTGTCTCTCTATTCTATTTCACTGATATTTTTGTCTATTCTTTTCCCAATACCACTCTGTCGTGATTATTATAGCTTCACAGTACATCTTGAAGTCAGGTAGTGTCAGTCTTCCAACTTTGTTCTTCTCCTTCAATATTGTGGTGGCTATTCCGGGTCTCTTGCCTCTTCATATAAGCTCTAGAATCAGTTTGTTGAAGTCCAAAAAATAACTTGCAGGGATTTTGATTGAGATTACATTAAATCTATAAATCAGGTTGGGAAAACCTGACATCTGAACAATACTGAGTTTTCTCATGCATGAACATGGAATACCTTCCTATTTATTTAGTCCTTCTTTGATTTCTTTCATTTAAGTTTTCTAGTGTCCCCCATATAGATCTTGTATATACAATACAATAAACAAGCATTTGACTTGTTCATTGGTGATATATAGAAAGCAACTGACTTCTGTATATTAACCTTGTATCCTACAGTCTTACTGTAATAATCACTTATTAGTTCTAGGGGTTTTTTTAGCCTTTTCTTTATGATTTTCTACATAGATGAACATGGCATCTGCTAACAAAGAGATTTCTTCCTTCCCAATCTGTATAACTTTAGTTTCCTTTTCTCGTCTTATTGCATTAGCTAGAACTTCAATAATGCCGAAAAGGAGGGGCAAGATGAGGCACCCCTGCCTTGTTCCTGATCTTAATGGAAAAGCTTCAGTAGGAGGACCTTCCCTAAACATTATAAAAGCACTATATGAAAATCCCACAGCTCATATCATCCTCAATGGGGAAAAACTGAGAGCTTTCCCCCTGAGATCAGGAACACAACATGGGTGTCCACTCTCACCACTGTTGTTTAACATAGTACTGGAAGTCCTAGCATCAGCAATCAGACAACAAAAGGAAATACAAGGCATCAGAATTGACAAAGACGAAGTCAAACTTTCACTTTTCGCAGACGACATGATACTCTACATGGAAAACCCAATTGACTCCACCAGAAGCCTTCTAGAACTGATCAATGAATTCAGTAAAGTTGCAGAGTACAAAATCAATGTACAGAAATCGGTTGCATTCCTATACACCAATAATGAAGCAGCAGAAAGAGAAACCAAGAAACTAATCCCATTCACAGTTGCACGAGAAACCATCAAATACCTATGAGTAAACCTAACCAAGGATATAAAAGACCTATATGATGAAAACTATAGAAAACTTATGAAAGAGATTGAAGAAGACACCAAGAAATGGAAAAACATTCCCTGCTCATGGATAGGAAGAATAAACATTGTGAAAATGTCATTACTACACAAAGCAATCTACACATTCAATGCAATCCCCATCAAAATTGCACCAGCGTTCTTCTCAAAGCTAGAACAAGCTATCCTCAAATTCGTATGAAACCACAAAAGACCCCGAATAGCCAAAGTTATACTGAAGAAGAAAACCAAAATGGGAGGCATCACAATCCCAGACTTTAGCCTCTACTACAAAGCTGTCATCATCAAGACAGTATGGTATTGGCACAAAAACAGACACATAGACCAATGGAATAGAATAGAGAACCCAGAACTGGGCCCACAAATGTATGGCCGATTAATTTTTGACAAAGCAGGAAAGAGTATCCAATGGAAAAAAGACTGCCTCTTTAGCAGGTGGTGCTGGGAGAACTAGACAGCAACATGCAGAAGAATGAAACTAGACAACTTTCTTACACCATACACAAAAATAAACTC
>NC_043704.1:65486787-65495877 GCF_006229205.1 Suricata suricatta | reverse complement strand
AGGACATCCAGATATCTGGCCTACAGGCACATGAAATGATGCTCAACATCACTCATCATTAGGGAAATACAAATCAAAACCACACTGAGATACCACCTCACACCAGTCAGAGTGGCTAAAATGAACAAATCAAGAGACTATAGATGCTGGTGAGGGTGTGGAGAGACGGGCACCCTTCTACACTGTTGGTGACAATCTAAACTGGTGCAGCCACTCTGGAAAACAGTGTGGAGGTTCCTCAAAAAACTATCCATAGAACTCCCTTATGACCCAGCAATAGCACTGCTAGGGATTTACCCAAGGGATACATAAGTGCTGATGCACAGGGGCACATGTACTCCAATGTTCATAGCAGCACTGTCAATAATAGCCAAGACATGGAAAGAGCCTAAATGTCCATCACCTGATGAATGGATCAAGAAGATGTGCTTTATATATACAATGGAATACTACATGGCAATGAGAAAGAATGAAATATGGCCATTTGTAGCAAAGTGGATGGACCTCGAGGATGTCATGCTAAGCAAAATAAGTCAGGCAGAGAAGGACAGATACCATATGTTTGCACTCATAGGTCTAAGAGGAGAACAGGAGAAACCTAATGAAGGACCATGAGGAGGGGAAGAGGTAAAGAGAGTTGGGGAGAGAGAGGGATGCAAAACCTGAGAGACTACTGATTACTGAAAACTAACAGGGTTGAAGGGGGAAGGGGATAAGAGGTGGTGGTAATGGAGGTGGGCACTTGTGGGGAAGAGCACTGGGTGTTATATGGAAACCAATTTGACAATAAACTATTTTTTAAAAAAGTTTCAAGTTTCTCACCATCAAGTATGCTGTAGTTTTTTTGTACATGTTCTTTATTAAGTGTAGGAAGTTTCCCTCTATTTCTAGTTTAATCAGCTTTTATCATGAATGGGTATTGGATATTATCAAATACTTTTTCTGCCTCTATTAAATTGGTCGTGTGATTTTTCTTGTTTAGCTTGTTGATATGATGGATGACACTAATTGATTTCCAAATGCTGAAATCATTGCAAATCTGGAAAATCCTATTTGGTCATAGTGCTCGTCATTTGCTAATATTCAGTTGAGAATTTTTGTGCCTATATTCATGAGAGATATTGATCTGTAGCTTTTTTTTTTAATGTCTTCATCTGATTGTGGCATTTGAATAATTCTGACCTCCTAAAGTTAGAAAGTATTCTCTCTGCTTCTGTTATCTAAAGAGATTGTGGAGAATGGTATCATTTTTTTCTTAAATGTTTGGTAGAATTCACCAGTAGACCATCTGGGTCTGGTGCTTTATGTTTTGGAACATTATTAATTATTGATTCAATTTCTTTGATACAGGTCTATTTACATTGCTGATTTCCTCTTGTGCAAGCTTTGACAAATTGTTTTCCAAGTGATTAGCTTTTCATCTAGGTTATCAAATTTGCAATTATAGAGTTATTCATAGTATTTATTATCTTTTTTTCATAGTAACCATCTTTATTTTCTTTTAAAATTTTTTTTTATTCTCAGATTAGTTAACATACTGTGTAGTCTTGGCTTCAGGAGTAGAACCCAGTGATTCATCTCTTACATATGACACCCAGTGTTCATCCCCAAAACTGCCCTCCTTAATGCCCAACACCCATTTAACACCCCCCCACAGGAACCCTCAGTTTGTTCTCTGTATTTAAGAGTCTCTTATGGTTTGTCTCCCTCTCTCATTTTATCTTATTTTTCCTTCCCTTTTCCCATGTTCATCTAAGCTTCTCAAATTCCACATATAAATGAAACAATATGATATCCATCTTTCTCTGAATGGTTTATTTTGCTTAGCATAATACCCTCCAGTTCCATTCACATCATTGCAAATGGCAAGACTTCATTCTTTTTCATCACCAAAAAGCATTCCACTGTGGGTGTGTGTGTGTAGGTGTGTGTGTGTGTGTGTGTGTGTGTGTGTGTGTGTGTGTGTGTACACACCATCTCCTTAATCCATTCATCAGTTGATGGACATTTGGGCTCTTTTCATAATTTGGCTATTGATGACAGCACTGCTATAAACACTGGGGTGCATGTGCCCCCTTTGAATCAGCATTTTTGTATCCTTTGGTTAATTCCTAGTGGTGCAATTGCTGGGTCATAGGATACTTCTCTTCTTAATTTTTTGAGAAGCCTCCACACTGTTTTCCAGAGTGGCTGCACCACTGGTCCATGTATCAGCTGTAGCAGTTTTTTGGCCAAGTCAGGTTTTCCATGTAGAATATCATTCCCATTGACACTGCAAAAGGGTTACCTTTTCTCCACATCCTCACCAGCATCTGTTGTTTCCTGAGTTGTTAATTTTAGCCATTCTGACTGGTATGAGGTGGTATCTCATTGTGGTTTTGATCTGCATTTCTCTGATGATGAGCAATGTTGAGCATCTTTTCATGTGTGTTTGCTATCTCAATGTCCTTTTTGGAAAAGTGTCTACTCATGTCTTCTGCCAATTTCTTCATTGGATTATTTGTTTTTGGGTGTTGAGTTTGTTACATTCTTTTTAGATTTTGGATACTAAGGCTTTATCCAATATGTCATTTGCAAATATCTTCTACCATTCCATCAGTTGCCTTTCAGTTTTATAGTTTCCGTCACTATACAGAAGCTTTTTATCCTGATGAAGTCTCATTCGTTTATTTCTGGTTTTGTTTCCCTTGCCTAGTAAGAAGTTGCTATGACCACTGTCAAAGAGATTACTGCCTGTTTTCTCCTCTAGGATTTTGATGGTTTCCTGTCTCACATTTATGTCTTTCATCCATTTTCAATTTATTTTTATGTATGGTGTATGAAAGTGGCCCAGTTTTCCCAACACCATTTGCTGAGCAAATGAGATCATCTTTTTTCCACTGGATACTCCATCTTGCTTTGTCGAAAATTAGTTGGCCATATATTTGTGGGTCCATTTCTGGGTTCTCTATTCTATTCCTTTGATATATATGTGTGTTTCTGTACCAATACTGTACTGTCTTGATGATTACAACCTTGTAAAGTCCAGGATTGTGATGCCTCCAGCTTTGGTTATCTTTTTCAACATTACGTTGGCTATTTGGGGTCTTCTGTGGTTCTATACAAATTTTAGGATTGTTTGTTCGAGCTCTGTGAAGAATGTTGGTGCAATTTCAATACGGATTGCATTGAATGTGTAGACTGCTTTGGATAGTATCAACATTTTAAACATATTTGTTCTTCCAATCCATGAGCATGGAGTGTTTTTCCATTTCTGTATGTTTTCTTCAATTTATTTATAAGCTTTCTATAGTTTTCAGCCTATAGATCTTTTACCTCTTTGGTTAGGTTTATTCCTAGGTATTTTATGGTCCTTGGTGTAATTATTCATGGGATCAATTCCTTGATACCTCTGTTACTTCATTATTGGTATATAGAAATGCAACCCATGTCTGTACATTGGTTTTATATCCTGTGACTTTGCTGAATTCATGTATCAGCCCTAGCAGCTTTTTGGTCAAGTGAGGTTTTCCATGTAGAGTATCATGTTATCTGTGAAGAGTGCAAGTTTGACTTCTTCTTTACCAATTCAGATGCCTTTTCTTTTGCATTGCTATCTGATTGCTGAGGCTAGGACTTTCAACACTATGTTAAATAACAGTAATGAGAGTGGACATTTCTGTCATGTCCCTGATTTCAAGAGGGAGGCTCTCAGTTTTTTCTCATTGAGGATGATATTAGCTGTGGGCCTTTCATATACGGTTTTTATGACATTAAAGTATGTTCCTTTTATCCCAACTTTCATGAAGGTTTTTTATTACGAGAAGATGCTATATTTTGTCAAACGCTTTTCCTGCATCTATTGACAGGATCATACGGTTCTTATCCTTTCTTCTATTAATGTGATTATTCATGTAAATTGATTTGTGAATATTGAAACAGTCCTGCAGCCCAGGAATGAATCCCATTTGATCATGGTGAATAATTCTTATACTGTTGAATCTGATTGGTTAGTACCTTGTTGAGAATTTTTGCATCCAGGTTCATCAAGGATATTGGCCTGTAATTCTCCTTTTTAGTGGGGTCTTTGTCTGGTTTTAGAATCAAGGTAATGCTGGCTTCATAAAATAAGTTTGGAAGCTTTCCCTCCCTTTCTACTTTTTGGAACATTTTGAGAAGAACAGGTATTAACTCTGCTTTAAATGTCTGGTAGAATTCCCCTGGGAAACCCTCTGGCCCAGGACTTTCATTTTTGGGGAGATTTTTGAAAACTGATAAAATTTCTTCACTAGTTATGGGTCTGTTCAATTTTCTAGCTCTTCCTGTTAGAGTTTTGGTAGTGTGTGAATGTCTAAAAATGTGTTAATTTCTTCTAGAGTGTCTGGTTTGCTGGCATATAATTTTTCATAGTATTCTTTAATAACTGTATTTCTGTGGTGTTGGTTTGACCTCTTCCCTTTCATTCATGAGTTCATCTATTTGTGTCCTTTCCCTTTTCTTTTTGAGAAGTCTGGCTAGGGGTTTATCAATTTTGTTTATTCTTTACAAAAGCCAGATCTTAGATTCACTGATCTTTCTACAGTTATTTTGGATTCTATATCATTTATTTCTGCTCTAATCTTTATTATTTCCCTTCTTCTGTTGGTGTTGGGCTCTATTTGCTGCTGCTTTTCTAGCTAAGGTTAGGTTATTTTGGACCTCCTTCCTTGCTTCTTGATATAGGCCTGAATTGCAATTATTTTCCTCTTAGGACTGCCTTTGCTTCACTCCAAAGGGTTTGGACTGTCGTGTTTTCATTTTCATTCACTTCCATGTATTTTTCAATGTCTTCTTTAATTTCCTGGTTAACCCATTCATTCTTTAGTAGGATGTTCTTTAGCCTCCATGTATTTGGGGGCTTTCCAAATTTTTTCTTGTGGTTTATTTCAACTTCATAGCATTGTGATCTGAAAATATGCATGGTATGTTCTCAATTATCTTTTTAATGTCAGTAGGATCCATAGTGATGTTGTCTTTCATTTCTGATATTAGTAATTTGGGTCTAATTGTTTTTCTTAGCTTGGCTAGAGGTATCAATTTTCGTGATCTTGTCAAAGAACCAACCCTTGGTTTCATTGACTTTTTTCAATTGATTTCCTTGATCAATTCCATTGATTTATACTCTAATTCTTCTCTCTTTTCTTTTGCTTGCCTTGGGCCTAATTTTCTCTTCTTTTTCTAGTTTCCTAGGATGAGAGCTTAGATGACTGATTTTAGATCTTTCTAGTATATGAATTCAAGGCTATAAATTTTCCAGTAAGTACTTTCACTGCATCCCACATATTTTGATAAGTTGTATTGTTATTTTCATAAAGTTCAAAATGTTTTTTAATTTCACTTAAGATTTCTTCTTTCTCCCTTGTGTTATTTAGAAATGTATTGTTTAATATCTACATATTGAGGAATTCTCAGTTATCTTTGTTATTAATTTCTAGTTTAGTTCCATTGTGGTCTGAGAGCAAATATTGTATGATTTCTATTCTTTTAAATTTGTTAAAGTGTGTTTTATGGCCCAGAATGTGGTTTCTCATTTCAACACTCCATGTGAGCTTAAGAATAATTATTCTGCAGTTGTTGGATGAGGTAGTCTGTAGCTATCAATTATATCCAGTTGATTGATGGTGTTCTTGAGTTTAACTGTGACCTTACTGATTTCCTGCCTGTTAGATGTATCCATTTCTGCTGGAAGGGTGTTAAGTTTTCAACTATGAGGTGCCTTGGTGGCTCAGTTAAGTGTTCAACTTCAGCTCAGATCATGATCTCATGGTTCATGGGTTCGAGCCCCATGTTGGGCTCTGTGCTGACAGCTCAGAGCCTGAAGCCTGCTTTAGATTCTGTGTCTCCCTCTCTCAGCCCCTCCCCCACTCATGCCTGCACACTCTCTCTCAAAAATACACATTAAAAAATGTTTTTAAGTTTCCAACTATGATCATGGATTCATCCATTTCTCCTTGTAATTCTATTAGCTTTTGCCTAATGTAGTTTGACATTCTGTTATGTGCCTACACACAAAAGATTACTATGTCTTCTTAGAGAATTGAGTCTTTTATCATTATATAATACCTCTCTTTATCCCTGATCATTTTCCTTGCTTTGAAGTCTGCTCTATCTGAAATTATTATAGCTACTGCAGCTTGCTTTTACGTCACACTGGCATAGTGTATTTTTCTCCCCCCATTATTTTTTTTTAAATGTTCATTTATTTTTGAGAGAGACAAAGCATGAGCAGGGGAAGGGCAGAGAGAGAGGGAGACAGAAGGAAGCAGGCTCCAGGCTCTGAGCTGTCAGCACAGAGCCCAACGTGGGGCCTGAACTCATGAACATGAGATAATGACCTGAGCTGAAGTTGGACGCTTAACCAACTGAGCCATCCAGGCAGCCCTACCCCCATTTACTTTTAATCTGTATGTGTCTTGGGGTACCTGACTGGCTCAGTCAATACAGCACTGATCTTGGGGATGTGAGTTCAAGGCCCACATTGGGGATAAAGCTTACATTAAAAAAAAAAAATACATTATGGAGTGCCTGGCTGGCTCAGTCAGTGAAGCATATTTTTATATTTAAAGTGGGTTTCTTTAAAAAGAGAGAGAATGAGACCAAGAAACAGACTTGAACTATAGAGAAAAACTGGAAGTTACCCTAGGGCATGGGTAAAATAGATGATGTGGATTAAAGAAAACACTTAAGCTGTGTACTGAGTAATGTGTAGAACTGTTGAATCACTATTTTGTAAAACTGAAACTGATATAACACTGTATGTTAACTATACTGGAATTAAAATTTAAAAACTTAATAAAACTGAAAAAAATTTAAGTGGGTTTCTTTTTGATAACATATAGTTGGTTCTTGTTTTTTGGTCCATCCTGACACTGTCTTTTTACTTGGTATATTTAGACCACTGATGGTCAATGTGATTACTGATATAACTGGATTAATATCTACCATATTTGTTACTATTTTCTGTTTGTTGCCATTGTTCTTTTTTTTGTTTTGTGTTTAAGCATATATTCATTTTTGAGAGTGAGAGAGACAGTGCATGACAGGAGGAGAGGCAGAGAGAGTGGGAGACACAGAATTAGAAGCAGGCTCCAGGCTCTGAGCTGTCAGCACAGAGCCCTACATGGGGCTTTAACTCACAGATCACGAGATCATGACCTGAGCTAAAGTCGGACACTTAACCGACTGAGCCACCCAGAGGCCCCTTGTTCTTTGTTCCCATTTTGTCTTCTAACATTTATTTGCTTTTTGTGGTTTTAATCAAATATTTTATATAATTTTATCTTCTTATTAACATATCAGTTATACTTCCTTTTTTACTTTTTTTAGTTTGCCCTAGTGTTTGCAATACACACCTAAAACTAATCCAAGTCCACTTTCAAATAACACTCTATGGTATGGGTAGTGTACATACTTTATAATAACAAAATAATCTTAATTCTTCCCCTCCATCTCTTTATCATTGCTGTCATTCATTTTACTTACATATAAGCATACACAAGCATATATATAAGTGTAAATATACATATACCCACACACAGTTGACCCTTGAGCAACACAGGTTTGAAATGCATGGATCCACCTATACATGGATGTTTTTCAATGCAGTACAGCACTGTAAATATATTTTCTTATGATTTTCTTAATGTTTTTCTGTAGCTTACTTTAAGACTATAGTACATAATATATATAACATATAAAATATGTTATGTGTTAATTGACTGTTCATATTATTGATAAGTCTTCCAGTCAACAGCAGACTACAAATAGTTCAGTTTTGGGGGGAATCACAAGTTATGCATGGATTTTTCTAATGTGCAGGGGTTCATACCCCTAACCCCCACATTTTCAAGGGTCAACTGCACACACACACACACCTATCAACTATATATATGTTTCCAAAAACACTGTTGCTATTATTTTGAACAAACTGTCATTTGTTAGATTAAAAAAAAAAAGACTTTTCATTTTACCTTCATTTATTCCATTTTATTTTCTTTATGCAGATCTAAGTTTCTGATCTTTGTTTTCCTTCTCTTAAAGAACTTCTTTTAACATTTCTTCCAAGGCAAGTCTAATGACAAAAAAATTACCACAACTTTTGTTTGTCTGAGAAAGTCTTTATTTCTTCTTCACTCTCAAAAGTAATTTTACAGGATACAGAAATGTAGGTTGATTTTTTTTTCTCTCAGAGCACTTTAAATTTTTACTTCTCTCTTCTTGCTTGCATGATTTCTGAGAAGTCAGATGTAATTCTTATCTTTATTCCTCTGTAGGTAAGGTATTTTTGTCCTCCAGATTCTGTCAAATTTTATCTTTGATTTGTTTAGTTAGATATATGTCAGTGAACTTCTTTTGGCATTTACCCTTAGTGTTCTCTGAGCTTGTGTACTTTGTAGGTTGGTATCGGACATTAATTTGGGGAAATACTCAGTCATTATTGTCTCAGTCATTATTGTTTCAAGTATTATCTTCTGTTCCTTTCTCTCTTTCTTCTGGTATTCCCATTACACATGTATTATATCTACAGTTCTTGGATATTCTGTTCCTTTTTTTCAGTCTTTGTGTCTTTGTTCTCTGTGCTTTTCAGTTTTAGAGGTTCCTATGGTTATATCTTGCAGCTCAGAAATTCTTTCCTAAGCTGTGTCCAATCTACTAATGCACCCATCAAGGGCATAAAAGTGTTGATTTCTAGCATTTTTTTTTTTTTTAGTTCTTTCTTAAGATTTCCTGCTCTCTGCTTACATTGTCTATCTGATCTTGCATATTATCTACTTTATCCATTAGAGCCCTTAGCATGTTAATCACAGTTGTTTTAAATTCCTGATCTGGTAGTTCCAACATCTCTACTTGTGCGGCTTCAAATTAAAAAATATATATTTTATTGTCAAATTGTTTTCCATACAACACCCAGTGCTCTTCCCCTCAAGTGCCCTCCACCATCACCACCACCTGTCTTCCCCCCTCCCCCCTCCCCCCCAACCCTCAGTTCATTCTCAGCTTTCAATAGTCTCTCAAGTTCTGCATCCCTCTCTCTCCCCAACTCTCTCTCCCTCCTCCGTTCCCCCTGGTTCT
>NC_043704.1:65474120-65486687 GCF_006229205.1 Suricata suricatta | reverse complement strand
AGAGATCCTGTAATTATTATATAATGTCCTTCTTCATCTCTTGTTACTGCCTTTACTTTAAAGTCCAGTTTTTCTGAAATTAGTATGGCTACCCCAGCTTTCTTTTGGCTTCCAGTTGCCTGATAGATATTTCTCCATCCCTTCAAATTGTTTTTTGCCTTTCAGTATGCCTTGTTTCTTGACTGCTACATATAATGTACTGAGTAAGAAGAACTACTGTAAATAGGCCTTTAGTAATGTGGTGGTAAAGTGGGGAGGAGAGAGAAGTGTTCAATTGTTCGATGATTATGTTTCAATCTTTTGGTGAGCCTATCCATCTGGAATGTGAACTTCATAAATGTTTTTCAGTTTTTTCTTCCCCCTTAGGTGGGGCAGGATGGCTTGAGAGGGGTACTGTTGCAGATTTCCCTCCCCCCAGGTCAGTTAGGCTCTAATAATACCTCGCAGGTTAGGCTGGTTAACTAATTTTCTCTAATAGCTAACCTTGTTAAGAAGAACAGAGTGCTGGGCATATTTTGAAATGGTTCCTTTTCTACTCCCCCTGCAGACACATGAGGGGGTTTTTTCCCAATATTTACTAAGAATCTAGTTGAGCTCCTGAAGGTAAATCTCACAAAATTTTGGGGGCTGTGATGACTAGGTCTCCCTGGAATTTTAGTTCTCAGACCCTCCAGCAATTCATTAATTACTGTTCAGGTTTTACTACCTGGACCTGGTTTCTGGAGTGGTTTCCACTCATGAATCTCTGGGATTCTAGGAAGCCATTCCTAACCTGTTTGACTCTAATCTTAGGGCAGAAGTTTGCCCTGCATCCTCCTCCTTCTTATAGATACAAGAAGAGTTGTTGCTTCTTCAGTTTATTCAGGTTTTCACTTATTAGAAGAGAAGGCAATTGCCAAGCACCTTACATGTGGAACTCACTAAACTTTTTAAAAATATTAACTTTTTATCCACTTTACCAACTTACATAAAGTCCAAAATAAAGACTCCAATAGCTAAACATGAAAAGGGTATGGCTGGAGAAGGCCAGCTGGTCCCCAGACAAGTCCATCCCTGCTAACGTAAGGTGGAATTACCTCACTGCTCAGAAATTCAACCCAGCCCGAATTCCAGAGTGGACTTCATTCAGGGATACTTACTGATTCTTTGAAAGCTTCTAAGAAGGACAGAGAGTATCTAAGATGTCAACTCTCATGGTTTAATTGTAATAGGGAATCACTCATGTCAGTTAATTTAGAAAAAGTGAAGAGGCCCAGTATTCATCCCTGTAGACCTCAGAACTTCCCATAATTAAATGTACAACTTTTAGACCTGATGTAATTATGACCTCCAAAGTAAATGATCCAGTGAGCCTGCATTTAAAAAATTATCAAAGGTATCTTCAGGGATCTACTGGTCTCATATGTCCCCCTTTTCTTATACAAATCATTTCACTAAAAACAAGTCTACAGCTTTCCTTAGGTAAAATGATACCACACAAAGTTGCTCTGTCAAGGGGGAGAGGAAGAAATCTATTCTCCATCTATGTAAGAGCCTTAGATATCCACACATAGTCTTAAAAATATCAGAGGAGAATGGGGATCATAATTGGCAGTTATCTTGAGAATTACAGACACTTGATAACATATATTCTATTCATAAAATGCTATATCATAAGGGGTAACCATATCCTTTAAATTCTTATTTGAAAACCAAGGCCTATGTAAATTTCTATTCAGAAGTCTGAGACCTTAAAAATGGTTTATTTTCCTGATCATTTCATTTTTTCTCTTATACAAACATTAAGTTATACTGATACAGGAAACAGTATAGCAAAACAGTATAGCCCTAAAACAAAAGACTATGGAACTGGACATTAGTCCCAGATTCGTTCCTTATCCTTTACTTCTCTCTCATGTTGGTCCATTCCTCTTTGGAGCAGAAACTATACTTTACTGATCTTTGCATATTAAGTTAACTTGTATAACTTAGATGATTATTAAATTATGAAATTCTAGTATTCAGAAAACTATTTCATGACTGATTCATTTTCTTCATAATATGCTGAACTGTTTCCACATAAGTATATGTTTCAGGGAAGCAAGAAGGATATTTAAAGCACTTTTCAGCTTTTATTTTTACCATAACTCATAATTAAGAAATACATTTTACATCATAACCATTACATATGAACATATGTATCTATCCAAAACAAAAGTTATAAGCAAAAAAGCAATTTACCCTCAATATATCTGATGCTTTTGGTTATTTTCTATTCAATTTTGTTTTCTAAAATGCTATTCATCACGCACTAAAATATTTCATGACTTTTGAAAAATTTGTGATCCAGAATTTGAAAAATATTGATCTAGAGAACTATCTTCTGGAAACAAACATGGGAACAAACAATAAATAAGATAAAATAAAAAGTTTTAAAATAACAGTTACTTACTTAGTTGCTGCAAAAATGACATTGAGAGGCAACTGTTGATGAAGTGGAAGGAAAGGCCTGGCAGGAGACAGAAGAGCACAACCATGAGGGACTTCTGCGCTGTCTGCTCGCTGTGCCTTACCCCAACTCTCATATTGGCCCCTTAAAAATCACTGAGCCTAAATATCCCATATTTAATCCACAAACCTGGGCAAACACAAAAATCACTGGGCAGTGGGGAGATTATTGTTTAAAATGCAAATTACCAAGCCTAGGCCAGGAGACTCTGTATATTTAAAGTAGAGCTAATGAATCTGCATTTTCAATAAACATTCTGATGTTTTTCTGCAGATGGTAAACAAGCCACACTTTCAGAAGTGGTGCCCTTATACTTGGGCTTCAGCTCAGGTCATTAGCTGGTCATTAGCTCCCTCTTCCCTGAGACATTCTGAAATTCCCAATGATTTAGCTTTAAAAACTACCCCCAGAAAGTCTAGAAATTTAACATTTCTCTAAAAAGTCAGCATCAAAAAAACTTCCATAGGGAGGATGCTCACAAATAACAATGTAGATTACAAATTTACTTTCTCAAGGAAGCTTATGTATATGTGATATCAAGATTATCTTTCTAACCACAGAAAACCTATACGGAGATCCTCATTCTAACTGACTGTATGATTATCACATGAGTATCAATCACAAATAAAACAAAGTGAAACTTTTGACCATGTTGGTTTTGGCAACATTCACACAAAGACAGCAAGTGTCACCTACATGTCCGCTTATAACAATCTCCCATGTTCTATAACTGTCATGTGTCTCTGCTGCATCTCACTTATGACTTCATTTTGTGCTCAAATATACATTCCTATTTACAGCTAGTACCTCTGAAGTCAGGGAGATTTAGCCGGAAATCCTAGATCTGTCACTTACTAACTTAAGAGACTTCAAGCAATTTACTTCTCCTCTTTTGGTCTCAGCCTTCTTACTGATAAATGGGGATAATATATCTTATCCTATACTTCTGTTGTAAAAAATTGATTATATATATCAAGCACTTAAACTGGTGCCTGGCACACCACATGCACTCAAAAGTGATAGCTGCTATCATTACTATAAAGACATTCTCTAAAAATATCAGAACTCATTTTCATTAGTAATTACTTTTTACCTTCCAAAGTATTTATAGCGATTCTTTCCAGTTATTTCAGGATCTGCATATACCTCTTTGGCCATCTGAGAAGATGTATTTGTTCTAAAATGAAGAAGGAAAACATTAATAAAGTCTAACATGTCATTTCTAAATATTTCTATTTAATATTTTTATATCTATAAAGTAGGAGATACACAGGGTATCTGAGACTGAGAGCAAAAGCTCTAACATGCATCTGACTGACCTACATCTCAGACTAGAGATTACAGTAAAACCTTGGATTGTGAGTAACTTGTTCTGTGAGTGTTCCATAGGACAAGCAAACATTTCTAACAAATTTTACTTGATAAAGGAGTGATGTCTGCAATACAAGTAGTACCTGATGCCAAGCATCACATGGTCACAACTGAGCCAATGGTTCTTCTCTCTTTCTCTCTCACTGCGGAGTTGTGGGTGATTGTCTTCCATGCTCGGATGCTCAGTCTCAGACCATGGTGTTTGGCAGAAATCAGTTATATTTCAGAATTTTGGAAGGTGCCCACAACTGGCACTAGTAATTTTTGTCGCTTCAAAACACCTATGGACAGGGGTGCCTACATGGCTCAAGTTGGTTAAGCACCCAACTTCAGCTCAGGTCATGATCTCACTGTTGGTGAGTTCAAGCCTCGCGTTGGGCTCTGTTGCTGACAGCTCAGAGCCTGCAGCCTGCTTCAGATTTTGTGTATCCCTCTCTCTGCCCCTCCCCCACTCAGGTTCTGTCTTTCCCTCTCTAAAATAAACATTTAAAAAAATATTCAAAGCACCTATGGACAGTCCTTTGCTTCTCCATACAAGAGTAAGCTTAGGAATGCTTTGCTTCATTCTAGGTCAGGCTGCCTGCAGATCTAGACCCTTTGCTCTGCTGCCTTATTGCCAGTTACTTTAAATACAGTAAATGACAGAGTTTATTAATACTGTAGTCAACACCCGTATATATACAATGGCCCCCATGCAGAAAAAGATTCCATTGAGCCAAGAGATAGCAGTGATTCCATTAGTGAGAGTGAAAGTTGTCCTACACAATAACTCTTCTCTCTTATCTCCCTCACATCAGCCATCAAGGTTTCCAAAGTTAAGTGCAGATTGATTTGTTCACTTTTCTTTATATTTGGTATTTTCTTTATGATTTTATATTATATTACAGTACTATAATCATTCTTATATGAATTTTTGGGTTGTGGTACGAATCATCTGAGTGTCCATTATTTCTTATGGGAAAATTCACTTTGATATACAAGTGCTTTGGAATACAAGCAGGTTTCCAGAATGAATTCTCCTTGCAAACCAAGGTTTTGCTGTAATTACTCTCCTTGAGCCAGGACACCAGGAACTAACAAGAGGAAGTAAGAGTAAGAAAAGAGTAGATTTAGGATATCCCACAAACAAAAATGCATACTTTTAATAGAATAATGGAGTTTTAAGAGACAATTTTTATGTCCACACTGTAAAACAGCTCTTTTAAATTTAGTAGGTATGACTCACAAATAATTAAAAGAATATAAAATTCAAGAGACATCTCTGAAGGTGCTTTGGCTATAAGTCTCCAAAAATATAGATTTAGACGCTACCAGAAAGGTATAGTTGCAATTTCTAAGATGAATCAAAAAAAACAACAAATTCAGTCATGTTTATCTTGGGTGGCAGGTTGTTATTTAATATATATATATTTACTCCAAGGTTCTGAGAATATCTACTAACCTATAAACCTATAACCATTGCCCCTGAATCAGGCTCATTTTGGGTAGAGGGGTTAACAGTATTTTTTTTAATGTTTATTTTTGAGAGACAGACAGACAAATAGACACAGTGTGAGTGGGAGAAGGGCAGAGAGAGGGAGACACAGAATCCAAAGCAGACTCCAGGCTCCGACCTGCCAGCACAGAGCCTGACATTGGGCTCAAACCCATGAACCATGAGGTCATGACCTGAGCCTAAGCTGGACTTTAACCAAGCCACCCAGGGCTCCCATTGGGTAGAGGGGTTAAGAGATAGAATTTGGGATTAATCAACCTAGGTATAACATCACAATTGTACTTTCAAAAAATGAAGAAAAAATTTCAAGGAGAAAAATACATTCATTAAAAACATGAACAGCAGCTGAAAACTACCTGACACTTACATGGCAAGGTGCCAGAGGGCTTCTCTGTGTTTCTCCTCATGGCCCTTCCATTCCTGCTGGATCAATGGTGGGACAGAGACAGGGTCTGCCTTGCTCCAATACAGAGAATATCTTGGATAATGGATCAGGTTACTGAACATGTTTCTAAACCTGGGAACTTTTCTCTAATATTAAGACAGGGAGGTAGGGAAGAAAAGGACAAAATTTTACCATCAGATTTCCTAAAGCATTGTATTTATTCCTGTAAACTTTTCAAAAAGGTACAAAACAGTGACTATGGCATAGAAAGAGGGGGTATTGTATATGCACAGACTATCTCTAGAAAGATACACAAAAAACTGATAACAGATGAATATGAGAAGGGGCCTGAGAGTCAGAATTTACTTCATACTATATATGCTTTTGTACTACTTGAATCCTTTAACACAGGCATATGTAACTTTTTGCACTGAAGAAATTAGTTAATAGTGAATCCTTTATTCCCTATTAGTTAATTAATCTTCAGAATGAGCCACAAGTATCAAGATGCCTTGTCCCTAGTAATCATGGCAAAATAATTGCCGTAGAATATAAAATCCACTGGAGATCTGATGATTAGTCAATCTAATCAGTGCAGTTAGCAAAACTAGATGGTTCAAGTTCATCAGGCTGCCTTAATGAATTAATTAGACCTACCAGTCTGTTTCGAATCAGATTAGCTTGGATATTTGCCTGTGTGTGATCTTTCTCACTTGACACAGTAAATAACGGATCTGCAAAATAAACAATAAGGTAGTATAAGGAATAGAACATATCTACTCCTGGGGTGAGAATAATAGCAAAACAATGTTTAACTGGGAAACAAATTATAAAAATTAGATACTGCCTTACTGTACAGCAACTCTTAGCCCACCAGCGAGAGTCTAGTAGATGCATCTCTTTTCAATGTATTCCAAAGTCAGTTTATAGAACTGGAAGGCAAGAAGAAGGCCTAATATATTCTCAAGCACAAGAGCCTAAACACGCCGTCTTCTCTCCTATGAACAAACCACTTTCTGGGTCTGAGTAGCCCAGGAAATACTCTAAGATGAAAGACCAGGTATACACTCACTACATCCATTTGCAAGTGAAAGAAATAAACACGATTCAGAACAAAAGAAAGACACAAAATCTTCATAACATGGCACTTCAGAATTGATGTAGTAAGAATATGTCATTCTCTAATAAGAGATAAATAAAATCAGCTATAATTCACTCCTTGAATCTATAAGTATGTTGATGATGGGACTAAATTTTTTCTCCAAAGTTCAACAAAAGATTGCCATTATTGTAAGTATGTGCTTGTTAGATAGATCTTTAAAGTGAGGAATATTCAAGACTGATTGTACCATCCTTTAAGATTAAACAATAGGACATTAAATTCATAAGCAACCTTCAGAAATAGAATTGATTTCCCAAGTACACATCTCTTGAGAAACAAATACCTTAACCAACTTGTCTAGATGACTTGGTAACATATTTCTTCACAGAAATTAATAATTGGTATTGTGATTTATAAGTAAATTAATTTAAATTTAATTTAGATAATGTGAGTCAGTTCCTAGAGTCTAATAATTCCTCAGTTACCCAACAAAAATGATATACTGGATAAAGACATTTAATATTCCCCCCAAGGTTGAAAAGCTACAAGAGGCTCAACCTCTTTCATTCAAGAATGACTGGCTACTATGTTCAAGGTGCTTGGAACACATCAACAAAAAGCTAAAGATCCCTGTCCTCATGAGAGAGAGAGACAATAAATAACAACATAACAAACTAGCATATTATATAATGTTAGAGCTAGAAGGTAGTAAGTGTTACTAAAAAAAAAAAAGTGGGGAAAGAGCAGGTAGGAGGGGTTAGGTTGCAATTTTACACACGGTAGTCTAGGCAGGCCTCACTGAGAAGGTAACATTTAATGGGACTTGCAAGTGGGGAATTAACTATACAGTTATCTGAAGGAAGAGCATTTAAAGGCAAGGAAACAGCTAGAGCAAATGCCTGTTTGAAGAACAGCAAAGAGACCAACATGATAGAAACTGAATGAAAGGGGAAAAATAGTAGACAAAAGGTCAGGAAAATTACCAGGGGCCTAGATCATATGGCACTTTGTGCACCACTGAAGAGAATTTGGCTTTAATCTGAGTGAAGTGGGGAAGCATTGCAAGATTTTGAGCCAAAAAGTGATAAAATCTGACTTACATTTTAAAATGTTCATTGTGGCTGCCCATGAAGAAAAGAGTTCATGGAAGCAACAGAAGAGGCAGGGCGATCTATTAGGAGGCTCGTGCAATAAGCCTAGAAAAGATATGATGTTGGTTTGCACCATGGTGGTGGCAACACAAGTGATGAAACAGGGCAGGATTCTAGATATACTTTTAAGGAGGAACAGAAAGGACTAATTAATGTTTTGGAATGGCTTGAGAGAGAGAAGGAAAACATGATGGCTCCAAGATTTTTGGACTCAGCAGCTAAAGTATGAGGTTGGTATCAACTGATACAGGAAAACCTATGGTAGAGCAAGTTTGTAGGGAGCATCTCTTAGGTGTCTATTGTATGTCCAGGTGGAAATACAAAGTAGACAATTTCATATACAAATCTAGAGTTTGGGAGAAAAGTCTGGACCAGTGATACAAACCTGGGAATCATCACCTTTAGATATTATCTTCTTTAGCTGCATCACCAAATCCACCTCTATGATTCAAGTTGAGAAGTGCTAGAAACTGGGCTGATTAGGAATGACAAGGCCAGATTTTATGGCCTCAAATTACAGACTCATGAATTTGAAGACAAGATGAATGCACCTGTTTAAAGGGAAGAAGGCTATAGCTTCAACACGTCTGATATTTTGGGAATAGTATTGGACGAAGGTAAACTTCTATTCATACTCTTGTTTTAAGTGATGTCACTGGGTCTATGGTTCCAACTGTGTTGCTCATCTTAAATGAATTAATCCTGCATGTCCCCTAGCTCTGCAAAATAACGTGTAAACCATCCTCTTCTTATTCCTATAAGGCGTATGAAGACACGATCTATAAAACATTCTTGCCATCTATAGAAGATCATGACACAATACTGTATGATTTATGACTACACATTCTGTAACATATCCTACAACTGTGATCATAATGATTGTTCAAAGGCAATAGAAAGGCCCCTGAGACTCACCAGGTATCACTTGCTTATTCCTATACAGCTGTAAAGTGCTTTATGTGCAATATTCCATTTAATCCTCACAAAAACCCAATGAGGTAGGCACGAGGCCTTCATTTTATAGGTGAGGAAACTAAGGCTTCAAGAAGTTAACCACTTACTGATGGAGAGTTAGAATGTGAACTCCAATTCTTCTGGCTCCCAGGCCTTATATTATTGAAAGCCCATGAATTTTATAGGGAAAAGTTTCTCATGGAAACCATGAGAAGTTCTTCAGCCAATTTACCCATCCTATTGAAACTGTTCTAACAAGCCTAGGAAGTTGTCACTCCAAGGTATCATAAGAGAGAGGAAGTATTTCAAGCCCCAAGACATAATGGTTACTTTTAGGGAAAAGTATAACAAATTGCATACTCTGGGAGAAAAGAAAGGAGGAAAGAGCTTATGATAAACCTAGAAAGCATTCTAAAACATTTCTGAAAGCTAGAAAAATAAACATATATTTTAAAAAGGCTTTAATTATCAGGGCAGTATCGTAGCTACTAATCCATCAACAAATGTAGATCCAGGAAAGTGATAACATATGGTGCTCACTTTGAGAGACACTTGAGAGACACAAAGGATTTACCAAAATTTAGTAAATTGCAAAACGCTATATAAATGAGATAAGATCTATTAAAAAATGATGTTAACTTTAAAGTACTATACAAATTTAAGGTATCTGAATTAATCTTAATTGCTAGAGTGATCAGAGGAGTAAAAATTACATTTAGTGAAGACATCCAAAGCTTCTTGGAGGAGCAAAAGTCTTGCAGACAATTAGCTATCATGAAAAGGCCATTGGGTTTGAGGGGTGTGGGTGCGTGAGGGGTGAAAAAGCTTGAGGTGTTCATGTGTGTATCAGTGATCACCACACCTACCTACTACTGTTCTTTCCATCAAGGTAAAAATCAGACCCAAGCCAGTCAACTCACTGATTGGTCAACAACGTATCTTATTTCTCCAATTTTCAGCTAAGATACACAAGGACTCACAACTGGTGGTGAGCTTTAGGATAAGAGGCCGTGGAGACTGCCACCCCAGTCCCGGTCATAATAAGAGAAATCCATAAACAAGTGGCTTTCTGTCAGATGGAAGAAGGAACATGTATGCATGGGGGGAAAGCAGTGTTAGAGTTGTCAGATAAAATACAAGATGCTCAGTTAAACTTGAATTTCATATAAGCAATGAATAACTTTTTCTATAAATAGATCTAAAATATTGCATAGGGCTAAAATATTTATTGATCTCAAATTCAGATTTAACTGCACATCCTGTATTTTTGCTTGCTATATCTGACACCTAACCAAGGTTAAGAAAACAAAAACATAGGTCCAAGAAATGAAGCAGAAGGGGCACTACACCTTAGTTCTGACCTTCCCTGTTTTGGTCCTGCTTTGTCCTAGCTATATTATGGTTCCTGTCTATTAATAGCTGTGAGACTGCCCTTTAGTTGGAACAAACCAAACTTTATTTGGCCTATTTTGGGTGGGTTTCTGTTCCTTGCAAGGGACATGGAAACATTTAGTCATCTCTCTGCAAAAGAAAAAGAAAAAAATAAGGAGAAAATACTTTTAAGGATAAAAGAGACAGGAAGCTTGATAAATTTGCCTGTCTTTACTAAAGAAGCATATTCCATTCCCAAGTTACCTCTGAAACAAACATGTGATGTGTTCGCTGGAGTTTACTAGATTCATTTTACAAGATGAAACCAAGAGTGAATAAAGAAAACCACTGGCCAGAATATGTAAGCAACCATTACAAAGCCCCTATGCCAGGAAATGGGTAACCTATTGATTTCCAATGAAAGAAGATCTTGGGAATCCCAGAATAGGTATCACATGGTTAAAAGCAATGCAAGGTTCACATGAAGAGCATGAGACTGCTAAGGGCAATATTGGGAAAAAAATTACGTTTAACTGATTTGAAATTCTTGTAATAGTAAATTCAATAAACATTTATGAAGCACCTAGCATATGTACCAACACTGGAATAGGTGCCGAGAAGGCGGAAAAAAATATAAAACAAGAACTTGAGGAACTTAAGGCCCAATAGAAGAGACAGAACGTAAACGGACAAGCTGGGCATTAAAGTAAACTGGAGCTTTACTGACTTCAAAGAACCCAGTGGACCTAGTTTATAAGCAATGCTTTGATCAATAACAAGTTTAAAAACAGAGAGTGAAACAAAAACAAAGGCCAGATAAACTGGTACTTCTTTATCTGCAAAACCAAATTTGGAGTTGCCCAGAGAATGGGAGAGGGAAGGTCATTTTTGTCTGGCACTTCAAACAGTTTGAATGAAGGAACGTTGAGTGGATCTCCAAGTCTGCAAATGGTTGCATACATTTCTGGATGACAAAACACCCGGTACAGGTTTCAGAAAGGTTGCTTAAAGCTGTGCAAACTATCTGGAAAAGACGGTGGCGAACAAGGCGATTGCGGGAGGTGTTTGAAGACGCCGAACGCACCTGCGGCTTCCGACGCGCGGAAGAGCACCGCCACCTGGGAAGCATCGCCACCAGGAGAGCACCGCCACCGGGGGAGCATCGCCACCTGGGGAGCTCCGCACTGCTCTCACCCAACAAAGGCTAACCGCCGTCAGGGGACCGTCCCGGGGCTCGTCTTCCGTCACCTCTCCCCTTAGCCAGGTCCCAGCGACCCGAAGCCCACCTAGGCCAGGAGTCGACAACTCTGGAGGGAAGTCCGATGCCGCCCTTACCGTACAGAAAATCATACGGTCGACTGGAGGAGATTTTGCCCCAGGCTCCCAACTTCACCCCGCACCGGGTTTGAGACACCTGCGAGTTGGCCTGGGACTCCTCGATAGTCACAGAATGGTTCATGGTGTCGACTCTTCCCTTCTGCCAGCCGGGTACTACCTAGAAAGGCTTAGCTGTTGTGTGCACGGTAGCTATGGTAACCTCCGCCTGAGCGCTGAGATGCTGGGCGGCGCTAGGTGCTGGAGAAAAAGGTCCCGGCGAAGACACGGGGCGGGGCTTAAAGCGGAAAAGGCGGGGCTTGTGTGGGAAAGGACCAGTAAGGTGAAGGAAAGGGAGAGATGGGGCGAGGCCCCGGAAGGGGAGGGTGGAGGAAAAGGGGAGAGGAGGGCCGAGGAACGTGAGAGTGTGTGGGGCGGAGAGAAAAGAAAGATGGAAAGGAAAGGGCTAGCTTGAGGAGGAAAGGGCGCTGACTGTGGAAGGGGGTTCTCACTTCGCACTGCACTCCCAAGACTACCGCGAGCCCTTGGCCACCAGCCGTGGGTCCTTACCTGGAGGGCGACCAGAGGCTGCTCTTCAAATCCAGCAGCGATTTGACAATTACAGTTTTTAACTCTTTTGGAAATCCCTGGAAATCTCAACTTCCTAGAATAGTTGGGCTTTTTCATTTCGGACATACCCTTCCCGCGGCACTTGTTCTGCCTTTAAAACTTATGGAGGGGCGCCTGGGTGGCTCAGTCGGTTAAGCCTCCGACTTCGGCTCAGGTCAGATCTCACGTTCGTGGGTTCGAGCCCCGCGTCAGGCTCTGTGCTGACGGCTAGCTCAGAGCCTGGAGCCTGCTTCCAGTTCTGTGTCTCCTTCTCTCTCTGCCCCTCCCCGTCTCATGCTCTGTCTCTCTCTGTATCAAAAATAAATA
>NC_043704.1:65467506-65474020 GCF_006229205.1 Suricata suricatta | reverse complement strand
GCTCAGTCGGTTAAGCCTCCGACTTCGGCTCAGGTCAGATCTCACGTTCGTGGGTTCGAGCCCCGCGTCAGGCTCTGTGCTGACGGCTAGCTCAGAGCCTGGAGCCTGCTTCCAGTTCTGTGTCTCCTTCTCTCTCTGCCCCTCCCCGTCTCATGCTCTGTCTCTCTCTGTATCAAAAATAAATAAAACATTAAAAAAATTTAAAAAAAACCTATTAAGGAAAATTTTAAACATCGGCAAAAGTAAATCCACTATTAATAAACCTCGCGTACCATCGCCAAGAATCAACAATTAACATTTTGCCCGGCTACTATTATCCCCTTGCCTACTCTATGTTTAACTATTTTGAAACAAATCCCAGACATTTTACCCTTAATCTGCATCTCAAACTGACATGAATTTTCTTAACCACCATTATCACCTCTAACAAAATTAGTAATTCCTTTGTATCATCGAAGAATACTCAGTACATATTCAAATTAACCTAGCTGAATCTAAAATGTCATTTAATAGTTGGCGGGTTTTTTTCTGATTAAATGATTTTTATAAAAAAGTCTTTAAGTTGCATTTTGGTATGTCTCTTAAGTCATCCTAGAACAATAGATTTCTAATACTTTCAATGATTATCTTTATTAACTGAGATTCTTCTATAAACTTTCTCTCACCAACTCATTGGTTATCATGAATTACAGGGATCAGAGAAGAAAGGCTTGATAAATGCTGGGGGTTTTCACTTTAATTATAAAATTTCAGAGAAATTAGTTGATCCCCTAGCAACCTCCAACGTTAACCAGTAAGGGTTTGCTTAGTATCATTAACAATGCATACATTTTACATATCTGATGTGTTTTAATCCATTATTATTATTTATGATTCTCAAATTATCCCATGAGGCTAGTACCACACTTTAGAGTTGACTTCTTTGTCCTTTAGATGTGATCCATAGACACTTATAGAATAAGCCTTCTGGACTGCTATCCCTCTTTCCGCACATACTCCTGGTTTTGTTTATTCCTAAACATCTTGGGGTTTTTGCCAACTAGCCATATACTTTGTCACTCCCAAGTCTTTGCTCAAACTGATTCCTTTGCCTAACGTGCTTTTTCCTATTTATGCACTCCAACTAATTTAGGTCTCCTTGAAGACTCAGTGCTAACCTTTTTACATTTATGTAGTTTCCCCAAAGCCCCCAAATAGAGTGAGGCTTCATTCTTTCTTCCAATGCTATAGTAACACCAATATCCTGGACCACCTTGCATTTGTAATCATTTGCAAGTCTCCTGCACACAACTGTGCGTTCATTGTGGACACAATCCTTCACATGGTCATTTTATATCTCTGAAGTACCTGGTAAACAAAAGCTTAATAAAAAGATTCCTAATGAATAATTCCATCCATTTATTAAACAAATTTACTGTTGGGGCACCTAGGTGGCTCAGTCAGTTGACTTCAGCTCAGGTCATGATCTTATAGGTCCTGGGTTTGAGCCCAGCATCAGGCTGTGTGCTCTCAGCTTAGAGTTTGGAGCCTCCTTCAGAGTGTGTGTCTCCTTTCTGTCCCTCTCCTGCTGGTTCTCTCTCTTTCTCTCAAATAAATTAAAAAAATAATTTACTGTCTACTATAAAATAGGTATTGAAGATTCTGAGATACTATATACAGCTCATTGGGTGATGGAGAAAACAGACACAGAAATAAATAAAATACCATGTTGTAATGGTATGATATTTTTGTGTCTGTGGGCATAACTACATTTCCGCTTTCTGTCCATTCTTCCCAGACTGCTCCTCACCCATGACCATCCATGACCCTCCATCTTCCCACTGCTGACTCCTCATCATTCAAGTTCTCAACTAAAATGTCCCCTCAGAGAGACTTTCCTCACTGAATCACATAAATTAATCTTAAGTAGTCAACAACCAGCCCCCTCCATAAATACATTGGAAGACATTAACCAATAAATATGTCAAATGTGATGAGATATGTGACTATGTTATTGTCTTATATAGACTGTACTAGCTATTTTTTGGAGTTGCTCACTCTCTCCCTTGCTGGGAGGAAGCAAGTGGCCATGTTAGGGACCCCATATAGTGAAGAACTGAGCCTCATGGAGCTGAGGGCAGCCTCCAACCCACAGCCAGCAAAAAACCAAACCCTTGAATCCTACGACTGCAAAAAACAGAATTATGCTAACAACTTGAGTGAAATTAAAAGCATAGCCTTCCCAGGTCATCTGGGTGACTCAGTTGGTTGAGCATCCATCTCTTGATTTCGGCTCAGATCATGATCTCTTGGATCATGAGTCCAAGCCCGGAGTCAGGCTCTGCATTGACAGTGCAAAGTCTGCTTGGGATCCTTTCTCTCCCTCTCTCTCTGCCCCTCCCCTGCTCATGCTTCCTAAATACATACATTTAAAAAAATACATACATGCATACTTTAAAAAAAAATCCTTCCCCATTAGTATCTCAGATAAGACCACAATTTCATCTAATATCTTGATTGTAGTCTGTGAGACACTAATCAGAGGAGATACTTAAGCCATGCCTAGATTCCTAACTATAAAAAACTGAGATAATAAATGTGTATTACCACTAGGTTTTTGCTAATATTGCTATACATCAAGAATTAACTAATGTGGAAGCTTTATGAAATTACATTCTGCATCTTGTGGTTTACTTGTATAAAAGTAACTTTGATAATGTAGAGAGGTGTAAGTTAAAAAAAAAAATCCATGTTAGGAGACTATTGGCCGTGTTTCTGCTTGTCTTGAAAGGGGGATACTGTCTGCCTATTCCTTTGTGTAGGAAACAACCTTGGACAATAGAGATGGTGTGTGCTTCGGGAGCAAAGGGTGGGTTTGCTAACAGCATTAGAAGTCAGATAGTCTCCCTTTAAGCGAAGAGCAGGCGTTCTTACTGCCCATTATTAAAGACTGCCCATTAATAATTCCTAATCTCATTATTTTTCTCCTGTAATGCAACCCAGTGTGTATGCAGATGTCATGCGGCCTTCTTAACATCACCTCGTGGGAACTGGGGCTCAGAGAACTGGCACAAAAATGCTGATACATTGCTGCTACGGCTGTAAGAAATAAATTATCCTTTATCTCCAACATAGCAGTTGGCTGGCTTCTATTAGCATTCGTGGGACTGTGGTAGGAAAATAGGGTAAAATTTCAAACCCTTCAGAGTTCTTGAAAAGCTACAGAGCGTGGTGGATAGCACATATTTAGCTGTGAAATTTGGAAAATTTCCCCCAGCCCAGAGGCAAAAATGTAAATACTATATACAAAATTACCTCCGAACTTATTAACTAGGGAAGTGAGAACTCAGGCCCTGTAATTCTTCTATCTCAGCATATGGTGTCACTCCTCTACCAACATCAACTACCCACCCTTGCTTGGTGAAGTCGCCACACCTGGAATTACTTAGGCATGAAAAGTACTTTAATCACGGAAGGATTTTAGAAAGTATTTCCTTAGTTGTTGCTTGTTACATGGCTAGAGCTGTCATCCACAGAATGACTGCTTGATGCCATTCATAGGTGATGTTCCCATTCAGTACTTCACAATAACATATTCACTGTACTATAAAAACGTCCATACAGTCACCATTTCAACTCTTTCTGCCTACCAATATAGCAATTACAACAGCACTAGCAAAGAGCCCCAGGGGCTTAAAATAGTAAAGTTTTGCTGATTATAATCAGAACTGGGAAGCGAGAATGTGATATGAAAGGTACTAATCAAACCAGCCTCTGAGTTGCCCCGGTAAAACAGATGGTTAAATCTAATATTTTTTTTATTTTAATTTAAATTCAAGTTAGTTAACATATAGTGTAGTTGTTAGTCTTGGCTTCAAGATTCATCCATGATTCATCTCTTAACATAAGACACCCAGTGCTCATCCCAAAAGTGCCCTCCTGAATGTCCATCACCCATTTAACCCACCCCTCCACCCACTTCCCTTCCAGCAACACTCAGTTTGTTCTCTGTATTTAACAGTCTCTTATGGTTTGCCTCCCTCTCTGTTTTTATGTTAGTTTCCACATGCTACCTACTCTCAATTTAATCTCTAATTACAGCTCTCTAAATCTGTGTTTTTCTTGGAGGAAGTGAGTTTTTGGGATTTTTCTTGGGGGAGAATGTGAAACACTAAATATAATTGTTTTATACTCCCTACATTTCCTGTAATACTAAGGCCATCCTGTTGCTGGGTAGACTCCAGAGACCCAGGACCCTGGGTCTTACCCAGCCAGACATGAAGGAGTTGCCAAAGTTTCTTGGTCCTGTCATGAGAAGGAATTCAGGGACACACACACAGCATAGTGGATGAGTAACAGAAGCAGGAAAGTGTATTAAAGCAAAAAGTACACTTTGGAGATGGAAGAGGAAGAAGGAAAGCAAGAGCAATGCGTGCCTGTGGGTTTGAGTGCCTTTTTATTGACTTTTATTAACTACGAGTCAGAATATTTATTACTTGGGATGGGAAACAATGTTTCATGTTTTTTCTTCCTAATTTGGTCGGGGGGTTCCCGAAACGGCATCCACAGCCAGTCTTGTTAGATCTGGCTGCTTGTGGAGTGCTGCCAAGACAGGCCTCTGACTTTCTCAACAGCTGGCCATGACTTCCTCAGTGCTGGCCTTCTGGTGTCGTTAGAACCTAGCTAAATGCCTATTCTAACAATCCCACAAGTCTAAAGAAACTTAGACTGAGTAAGAAAAGTAAAGAATGACGTTAATGTTAAAACCAATCATTAGCCTTAAAGCTTACCTCTTCATAAATTAAAAAGCAGAAGAAAAAGTAACCTCCATGTGTGGGGTAGCAATACCATTCTGAAAGAAGAGGAGAGGCAAGTAGCTGAACATAAAAAACTAAATATTTCTCCTTGGAAAGGAATATATTTTGGTCCTTTTTTTCAAGGGCAGGAGAATATTCCACCCTGAAGAAGCAGTTGTTGGAAGGTTTTAAGAGTCACAGTGCTCAGAGAGGAAACTAAGAGATTGTCAATATCTTGAACATAGCTCATTAAACTGGGGGCAGGGTAAGAAGGGGCTATTACCCAATGGCTTTGCCTGAGGCCTGCCAATTCTAGCTTACCCTGGAGAGAGTGTATTGTCACTGCAATACCCTTTCTTCACTGAAGCAAGCAAGGAGGGTGGGCAAAAAAAGAAAAATCCTTTTTTCAATTGCAGAAACTGTTTCAGTATTTTGTGTTTTTTTTAATGTTTTTTATTTATTTTTGAGAGACAGAGAGAGACAGCACGAGCAGTGGAGGGTCAGAGAGAGAGGGAGACACAGAATCTGAAGCAGGCTCCAGGCTCTGAGCTAGCGGTCAGCACAGAGCCCGACGCGGGGCTCAAACCCATGAACCGTGAGATCATGACCTGAGCCGAAGCCAGATGCTTAACTGACTGAGCCACCCAGGCGCCCCTGTTTCAGTATTTTGATCTGCAATCTGTCTACAGTTTACCTCAATCCTCTTCAACTCCCTAAATTCTCTTAGATATTTCTCTTTTCTTCCTTGTTCATTTTCTAAACACAAAAGTTCAGTAGCACAAACTATAGATCAATGATTGATTTAAAAATAAGAGATATTGGGCACCTGGGTGGCTTAATCGGTTAAGCATCTGACTTCGGCTCAGGCTGTGATCTTGTGGTTCGTTGAGTTGAGCCCTGCATCAGGATCTATGCTGACAATACAGAAACTGCTTGAGATTCTCTCTCTTCCACTCTCTCTGCCCCTCCCCCACTTTCTCTCTCCCTCAAGGCAAATTAAATAGGATAGCAGAAAGTGCACAGACTTTAGAGGGCAAAGATGCTGAGTCTTAGGCCTGCCACTTACATGTTAGGTGAACTTGAACAAATCTTTCCCATCTCTCAGTGTTTTCATCTATAATGTAAATAATGAGCTCAACTGCTATGAACATTAAATGGTGGTTCACAAACTCATCAGATATGGAAGACACTGCAGCTGAAGATTATGCTGTTGTTCCAACTGCTCATGTATTCTAAATGAGCACTTTTTAAAAAAATCTGGGTGCAGGTGTTATGCCCAGATTTTAATATCTCCTCCTAAAACCAGAGATTACCTGGGAGACCGAATCACGCATGCAAAAGCAAAGGGCTTTATTACGAATTTAGGCCCAGCCAGCCTAAACTCGGGCTCACAGACTTACTGGATCCAGGTGGCGTGAGCCCCGAACAAAGGCAGGGTAGGGCTTTTATGAGTTTGGGAAGGGGGAGTTACAGGAAATACAGTGATCCAATCATTATTATACAATATTATTGACAGCAGGTTTAACCATTCACATTGCCGAGAGTATTTGTTACTTTTGGCGGGACCCAATCACAACATTTAGAGTATTGACCAATCACAGAGTGGGCCCAGGACCCTCATGTAGGGCGTGACTAGTCTTAGCCTCCATCTGTAGGCCTGCCCTTAGAATGTTACAAGGGTGGTCCCTTTTGCCTTGGGCAATGTGTGCCCTTCTATTGTTTCATGGAGTCAGTTTCAG
>NC_043704.1:65421623-65467406 GCF_006229205.1 Suricata suricatta | reverse complement strand
AGAGTATTTGTTACTTTTGGCGGGACCCAATCACAACATTTAGAGTATTGACCAATCACAGAGTGGGCCCAGGACCCTCATGTAGGGCGTGACTAGTCTTAGCCTCCATCTGTAGGCCTGCCCTTAGAATGTTACAAGGGTGGTCCCTTTTGCCTTGGGCAATGTGTGCCCTTCTATTGTTTCATGGAGTCAGTTTCAGACCTGCATCCTTACACAGGGAGGCTGGGTGGCTCAGTCAGTTAAGCATGCGACTTTTGGTTTCAGCTTAGATAATGATCTCATGGTTTGTGAGATTGAGTCCCATGTGGGTTCTGTGCTGACAGTGCAGAGCCTGCTTGGGATTCTCTTTCCCCCTCTCTCTGCCCCTCCCCACTTGCACTGTCTCTGTGTCTCTCAAAATAAATAAATAAACTTAAAAAAATAAAAAATCATCTTTTTTTTTTTTTTTTACTTATGATGAGAGAAAAACTCTCTAAAGAACTGACAGACAAGAAAAGCCACTTTAGATTTCTTTTTAAGTTAGCATGACGGTACATAAACTTTGTTCAAACTAAAAGCCCGCCATACATGCATTGTATATCTGCTTTGTGAATGAGTAGCCTAAAGGAAAACCCATCTTGTTCTTGAGATATCAATGTTCCTGTTCCCTGCATTCCTTTATGATAAAATTCACGATTCCTGCCTATATGCTAATCTATCACCTTTTGAGCTTTAACAAGATGTAAAGAAGTATCTACCCTGTAAAAATTGTTCATTCTCCAGAGTACTTTCTTTCCTATGAAGAATGTGTTTCCTGGGCAGCTGTCCTAACTTGGGCTCTAATAAAACTCTCTTTTTTACCTTTAGAGATTCAAAAATTTGTTCAATTTGTGTTGACAAAATTTGTGCTTTTGAAATGTCATCAAACTTACACCACCCCTCAGTATAAAAATAACCTCTACCAACTTTATATTAATGTATTTTGGAGTCCTAAGTAACAGACACATGCTGTTAAGGTTTTGGGATGATTTTTTTTAATTATTTTATTTTTACCAATATGGGGCTCAAATTCACAACCCCAAGACCAAGAGTCAAACCCTGCACCAACTGAGTCAGCTAGGCACCCCTAAAGTTGGGATGATTATTTAAAAAAAAGAGATAACCTCCTCCACTATCACTACCTTTCACTGATTTCTTAGTTTGCCCTTTCACATGTAGACCTTTAATGTATCCAGAACCCCACTCTGATTTTCTTCAGTTTGTTTTCTTTTCCCCATTGATTTGTTCAGCCATGTTTATTGTACATTACCTTCCCAAGTGATGTTAGTGTTGCTAGTCCAAGAAGCACTGTTTCACTAGTAATATACTAAATAACAGTAGCAAACATCTAGTTGAAAGAACTGATAATAGTGGATAAGGGTGAGTTTAGGAGAATATAAGGACATGTTGTATTTATTAAACATATCAATCCATAATGAAGTAAAAATCATGCTTATTAAAAAGTTTTAGATGACAGAATGGGGATGTTTTAGTAACTTGGAAAATACACATACAGAAATTACTTCTATATAGCACCAGTTCACAGGGGCACCTGGACGGCTCACATGGTTAAGCATCCAACTCTTGATTTTGACTCAGGTCACGATCTTGCAGTTCGTTGGTTTGAGCCCTGCTTTAGTTCTCTGCGCTAAGCGTGGAGTTGCTTGGGATTCCCTCCCTCTCTCTCTGCTCCTACCCCACTTGCATGCGCGCTCTCTCACTCTCTCAAAAAACAAAAAAAAGGGAAAAAAACGTATATAACATCAGTTCATTGACATATGTATGGATTCCCTGGGCTAACTCTCTTAAATACAGAAACAAACCTTGGTTAGGTGACACTGAAAGGTTGATTACCCAAAATATACTAGGCAGCTATTTGAACTACGCCTTAAAGTCAGGCTTTTAAAAAATAAGTTCAGGGGCACCTGGGTGGCACAGTCAGTTGCTTAACTGACTCTTGATTTCAGCTTGGGTCATGATCATCAAGAGTTGATGGGATATGGGCGCCTGGGTGGCTCAGTAGGTTAAGCGGCTGACTTCAGCTCAGGTCATGATCTAACGTTTGTGGGTTCCAGCCCTACATCGGGTTCTGTGCTGACAGCTCGGAGCCTGGAGCCTGCTTTTAATTCTGTCTCCCTCTCTCTCTGACCATCCCCCGCTCATGCTCTGTGTGTCTCGCTCTCAAAAATAAATAAAAACGTTTAAAAAAAAAAAGTTGATGGGATAAAGGCCAGCCTCCAGCTCTGTGCTGACATTGCAGAGCTTGCTCAGAATTCTCTGTCCTCTTTCTCTGCCCCTCCTCCCACTTGTGCTTTCAAATAAGTGAAATAAAAAAAAATAAGTTCATTCCTTTTCCCCAACAATTCTAGTGTAGAAGAAATCCCCGCAATTGCAAATAGTAGGCGCCAGTTTACTTATATACCTAACCGAATTCAAGAAATGCCAAGGAAAAGCCACTTTTCAATTTTATTAACTGGTACATTTGCCCTATGATTGAACAATTCATACTGAAATAAAATCAGAAAGGGAGCTATAAAATAGTATATTGGGTATGGTTTATTAGAATTTTCCCCCCACACTAGTAGACTGGATTGTTCAAAGCTCTCTACTGATCATTTTTAACTAAACCAGAAAAAAATAGACATGGCGGTGGAGGCGGGGAGGGAGAAGGCAAATAATACTCGAGCATGAAATATGCGGAACTAATCTGTTACTCAATGGGAACTGGCTTTCACTAGCGTTTCTCTTGTTTAGGGTGGACAGGTCACTTCACCTTCTTGGGTTTTGGCTTCCCTTTGGTGGATTGAGAGGTTGAGATGTGAGTTACCTCACTATTGTCCTTGTTTTCCGGTCTTCGCCAAGTTGATTGACGAACTCTCTTTGCCCTTTCGTCCCGCCCCTGCGCCTGCGCGAAAGAAGCGCCCATCACTTAGCCCCTCTGCGCACGCGCCATTTTTAATCTTTTTCCTTCCTCCCGTCCCCCGTCCCCACCCGCCCCCGCTCCTGACTCCTCCTCCATCTGAAAGAGGCAGGACTTCCTGTTGCTTGTAGAGCCACTGCCGGAAGTTACTGAAGGCAAATCGTCATTCGCCGAGCCTTGGAGATTTTAGGGTGGCTGTGCTAGTTGCTGCTTTAGGCTTGAAAGATGCCAGGTCTGGCGGCCGCAAGTCCTGCCCCGTCTGAGTCACAGGAGAAGAAGCCGCTGAAGCCCTGCTGCGCCTGTCCGGAGACCAAGAAGGCGCGCGATGCTTGGTCAGTGCGCAAGCGGGGTGGGGGCGGCGGACGGGCCCCGTGTGCTGCCTTCCGGTACCTCCGTGCACTGCCCGGCCTTGGTCTTTCACTTGTCCGAGCATTGCTGTACTGCAGTTTTGAGAGTTCCAGGGCGCTGGACTTTTTGGGTCTCATGTCTGTTGACCGACCCCGTAGCCCAGTCACGAAAGATGGATGAAGGGTTAGGATAAAGGTCAGATTGAACCGGGTTCGCTTTGCACACTTGTAGGATTTTTGAGCCTCTGTTACGTGTCAAACACTGCCTTAGGTCTGCTAAAGAAATAAAGATGCTCCTTGATTTAAAGAAGTTTAACGTTTATGGAGATACTAATGATTGCTAGTACCACGTGGTATGTATGGGCTATGGTAGAAGATTTGGCAAGACAAACGAGTAAAAGTTTTCTGGTAAAATTTTGGCATAGGACACGGTACGTTTCTTAAAGTACTGAAGAGTTACCCTTCTCGCCCCTGCCCACCCCCATCCCCACCCGGGTAGGTGAATTAAAAATCAGATAGTCTATGACATAGGTAACATTGTTCAGAATAGTACATCTGAATTCCTGTCAGCAAAAGGTTTTGTTCTCATTCTATACAGCCCTTTGTAGAACAAATCTCATTGGGGGAAGTGCTCAGAGAACGTGAACTGTACACCTCTCCCTCCAACCTCTTTTTGTCCTCACATATAAAATAACTACAAGGGGCATAATGGGGTTAAGAAGAGTTGTAGGAACACAGTGCTTTTTATTAATACTCAGTACTTTTCAAATAATACTGTAAAGGGAGAATCGAAAGACTACAGTCTGATACTGAAATTGCTTTCATAGTTAACAGTAAGTGCTTGTTGAATGTAAAGATAGTAATAGTGTCTTGACTAAGAACCTGAAATCCAGAGTCAAGGTTTGAATCTGGTCTACCAGCTTTGTGGCCTTGAGTAAATTATGTAACACACCTGCTCCTATGTCTGTGAAATGGGCCTAATATTGTCTATATCTAGGATTCCTGTGAGGTTTAATGATACAAGCCTTACACAGTATTCAAAAAAATGATGAGGGAATACTAGCTATTATCTTCAGCAAACATTCATTCGCTTATAATGAATGAACTATTCATTGAGCTATTGAAGGATGTATAGGATTTAGTTCTTTAAAGAAGGAGAATCTATCCTTCAAATTACTTTTGCATTAATTGTCTTAGACCACTATGCCAAAATATCTGTAATCAGGAGTCCGTTTTTTCTTGTAATTAAATTTGGCTTAGCTTGATCTTTGCCAAAGTTACATTTTCAGGCCCTGGAAATAGAAGCTGTGTGTAAAAAGTTCTTTGATCATTAGGAGGGAGGCTCATCAGACTGCTATTGTGCCAGCTCTCGCTGTTTATATTGTTGGGTATATTATGATTAGGAGGAGATTTATTTAGATCTATTTGAATGTAAAGCAGAATAAAAAATTTAATTCCACTGTGATAGGCAAAATATTCAGTTCCTCTCTCTGTCCTTCATTTAACATAAGTATCGTATTCAGGGGCACCTGAGTGGCTCAGTGGGTTAAGCTTTGCCATGGTTGGTTGGTGTGCTGACAGCTCAGAGCCTGGAGCCTGCTTCTGGTTCTGTGTCTCCTCCTCTCTCTGCCCCTCCCCCACTCATGCTCTGTCTCTCAAAAATGAATAAATGTTTAAAAATTTTTTAACGTAAGTATTGTATTCAGATCATTCATTTCATTAGAGAATTGTATTGTTCCTTGGATACAAACTAGAGGCAAAAATTTGATATGCATAATTAACTCCAGCTACATTCCATCTGATACAGGTCTGCCTCACCCGCCCCCCCCTCCACTGTCATGCATACTTACTATTCATGTGCTAATGCCTACTTTGTTAGACAACAAGTACATTTTGTTTTGTAGCATTATTGAGAAAGGAGAAGAGCACTGTGGACACCTAATTGAGGCCCACAAGGAATGCATGAGAGCCCTGGGATTTAAGATATGAAATGGTGAGCATGATACTTTCTGACTGGGAAGATAATACATAAGCTTATTGCTTCAAATTTGTGCTTTATAGATTTAGCAGTCACCAGAGAACGTTCTTTTCAAAAGGTAATTCACCTGGTTAATCTAAGATGCTTAGTATCACTTAAAAAATAATTTTCAGTTTCTAATGTAGGGAGTAAATGATTCTAATAAACTGAGAATCATTCCGTGGATTTAGGGAGGGGAGAATGTATCCTTCAAAAAGGGGCTTGATAAAAGCCTTTAGAGTTATGTTAGAGTCAGAAGGAATAATGGTTTAGGAAGTTCAAAATATTCAGTTGTCTGACTTAAAAGAACTAACAGGAAAATATTCATTGTTTCTTTTTTTCTGATGTGGGTCTTTAGTAGGGGCTTTTACATTGGGAGTGGGTAGTACATGGACTCATTGCTTTCTGCAAAAGAAAAATAGAATTATTGCTATTTCTTTTGTACCACCATGCTTCTAATAATACTAAAACCTCAGACCTTTTTTTTTTTTTAAAGAACTGTGAATCCAAACTTTAATGCTTAAAGGGACCTTAAGTTATGTGTATACAACAATACCACAGAATTGTTTGGAATTCTTTTTCCAGATAGCAACTTAACCCATGCCCTCAATTCATTCATGTCTCTGTTCCATAGTCTCCTTATAAGAGATGCTTTCACTCAGCACTCCATCTGAAATAGCATCCATTCCCCATCACTCTGTCCCAGCACTATCCAGTAGAACTTTCTGTGATAATGAAAATATTCTGTACCTTCACTCTCCACTGTGGTAGCCACTGGCCGTATGTCACTACTGAGCCCTTGAAATGTAGCAATAAAACTGAAGAGCTGAATTTTTAGTTTTATTTAATAGCCACATAGGGCTAGTGGCTACGCTCAACATGACTGCCTGTATAATAGGTATTTATTTATTATCTGCATTGTTTTACTGCAACAACAGTGTAAAGCTCTGAGAAAGTAAGAATTTTCTGCTTGGGGTGTCTGGGCGGCTCAAGTCAGTTGAGCATTCGACTCTTGAGTTTGGCTTAGGTCGTGATGTCACAGTTTGTGAGATGGAGCCCTGAGTCATGCTCTACAGGGGACAAGTCAGCGTGCTTGGGATTCTCTCTCTTCCTCTCTCTGCCTTTTCCCCGCTTGCTCACTCTTGCGCGCTCTCTCTCTCTCTCTCTCTCTCTCTCTCTCTCTCTCTCTGAAAAATAAATAAATAAACATTTTTAAAAACATGGGTACTAAGGAGGGCACTTGTTGTGATGAGCACTGGGTGTTGTATGTAAGTAATGAATCACTGAATTCTGCTCCTGAAACCAATATTGCACTGTATGCTAACTAAAATTTAAATTAAAAAATAAATAAAAATTTGAAAACATACTGGTTTTCTAATAGGGAAAAAGAAAAGAATTTTTGCTTTACTCACGGTCATATTCCCAGGACATACAGGTATGCCTGTCACAGAGGACTGTTAATTAAATGAATAAATAACTGAGGAACTAAGGCCTCTAGATATGGAATGATTTCCAAGGTTAGTTATCAGGAACGATCTGGACCTCTGTCCATGCAGGTTCCCTCTCTGCCTTTTTGCCCACCCCTCCCACTGCCCAACATCCATATCACACTGCCACTTTTAACTTAATAATAGCTGAGAGATAATGCCAAAGTCATGTACCAATATAACAGTAACAGAGCGCCTGGTTTCTTTCCCTTTCACCTCTCTCCCGCCTCTTTAGAATTTCATACATAGCTAGTCTTCCTCACTGAGCTGTTAAAAAAAAAAAAAAAAAGGACAGATAAGGAACCTATTCCAAGCCGATAAAAAGTATCACTATGTTGTAGCAAACAGTCATACAGAAAGTCCTGAGGCTTAATTTTGGTTCTTCTGATGTCTAGCTTAGCATGTATTTTACTTCAGCTACATTTAACGTTCATCAATACATTAATCCTCTGTGGATTTCACTTTTTTAAAAAGACCCATAACATATTTTGTGATTTTAGGATATCTGCTCTTTGTGTACATGACGTACTTAAGTGGCTCTTAGCTTACCTGGTTATTTAGAGATATCCCACATCTGAAGAAAGAATTCCAAACAAAAGATCATTTGGTAAAATAAGTAAGTTTGGGTGTGGGGGGGGAGGTGATCTTTAAAAGTATAGTTATAGCTATTGATTATTTTTAAAGACCTGGAATATCAACATTTGTACATGGTTTCCCTGTTCATATTCTCACTCTTTTCCTAGGCCGTTGTATAAAGTGTTGGCCAGTGCCAAGACTGTCTTGATAAAAAGGGGTGATTTTTAAAAATGCGAATTTTAGGAGCATCAGAAGCATCTCTTGGACTTCATGTCAACCACAAAAGTGCTCCAACTGTTGTCATAATTAGCACAAATTCACAAGGACTAAAGGATATCATAGTTTTCCTTATATTATTGGATCAAAGTGAGAGTGATTCCTATGTACTTCATTTGTGTGTAAAAAAAAATGCAAGAGCTTTGGACTTAGAAAACCTGATGTTTGACTGATTGTGTGGTCTTGGGCAAGTCCTTAACCTTCTGAACCTTAGTTTACTTCAAAGAGTCATTGTGATGATTAAATGACAGGTGCACGAATAGGATTTGTAAACTATCAAATAGAAGCCAGAATGGAATAGCCCATATGTTGGGAGTTGTGGATAGCAGACACACAATTGAGGTCTGTTAGATATATGACCTGATTATGTATTTTTGAGTCCCAGTTATGTCAAGAACAATCTGAATCCTTATAGGGCCTTTCTTAGAATTCAGAAGTCATGTTTTCATTTTCTGGATACTACTACTTTTGGAAGAGGAACAGGTGTTTGGATCTGCTTTGGTCCCAGGTATCCAATTTCCCCAGTCCCCATTGGGAAATGGACAAACAATGAGGTGGACAAAAGACTTGCCCAAGTTAAGAAAGGATAGCTGATGGAATTAAAACCAGAGTCTAGGTCTTTTATGTTTCCTAAAGCACGGACGCTTTACACTTCATTCCTTGCACTTAATGAGATCTGGTTCCCAGCCTACTGAGTTTTAGTACTGCACATAGTTTTGATCTTCAATCCTAAAACTTTATTATGAATGCAAATTAGAATGACCTATTGCTGAAATGTGTAGGTATATATAAGTCAGTAACCAGGTGATTGGCTGTAAAATCCAACACTACTGTCTACATTGTTACAAGATAAACTGAACTAAATTGATATCTCTTAGACTATTAGGCCACATTTTTCTGATGATAGCTTCAAAGGAAAAATATTTTTGCAAATCTGGATCTTCCCAGTGATGATCATGATAGTTACTTACTTCAAAAACCTTTGTAGATTTTAATGTTATATCCTAAATAAGATAGATCTTAATTGTACCTTGAATTTAGTAGATTGGGACTTAATATAGATGTAGGCTGCATTCAACCAGAAGTGCACCTTATAATCACCTGAGGACTGTTTTCCAAAATTCACAAGCCCTGATCACTGATCTACTCCTGTTGACTCAGAAACTCCTAGATAAGTTTTAGGTGCACCCCTTTTAAGGAACCATTGGCTTAAGCTAAAGAAGTATCAGGGATATTGCTAAGTATAAACTATCTAACTACTTAATAGGAGCAAAGGCAGAAAACTGTTCCTAAGGGAAATAGGTGTGTGATGATGGTGATTCTAGACACTTTTCTTCTGTCTTATGACTAGTTCTTTTACTGAAAGAGAAACTTAGAGGAACTTAGACCTACTTAGAAATGTTAAAAGAGGAACATTAAAGGCCACTGTCTTTCTGCCTTTAGGAGTCAGAAGGAACCTTCAGAACCCAGTTTGGGGGCTGAAATCATTGAAAGAAATGAAAGGACTAGCATCAGGCAGTGGGGATACTCAGTATTTACTATTTAACAGAATTTAATAGTTGGTTAAAGTATGCTTAAAATGTGCTGATTTCACATACACACATACAACTGATTATGTATGAAAATATCCCAAGAAAATCCAGCAAAAGTGTCCTTTCTTGCTATCTAAACATTTATTTATTCAACAGATATTTATTGTTTAATACCCTAGCAGATGCCAACATGAGAAAGACCGGGGCTCTTCTGTCAAGGACTTTACACCCAGATATATAACCAGGAGGTTTATAACCAGAGGCTTTCAGGAGCAGCCCCTCCAGAGATCTAGTTAGTGGCAAAAGAGATAACAGGGCTGTGGACTGCTGTCTCTTGCAATGTTGAGTGGCTTCATTTTTGGTTATCTTTCCTGCTTTCCATTTAGCCTGTTAGAAAACAGAGTTTAGATGTTTGTATTGTTGATCAGGCTTATCTTTTCTAAGCCACATGCAGGGACTAATAGCTAGATGAAGGAAGTACTTTCATTGGACTTGAAGACTTGGCTAGCCCAAATTACTTACTTACCTTTTGAAGCATTGTTCTCTGCCTTCTGGGACAGGGACTGGGAGTGAGGGTTGGCGAGAACTGTGTGGAGGAAAGCCTGGTACTGATTGACTTATCGCAGCTGCCCTATCCTCTCCTGCTCTCCCTTTTTGATTTCTAAATGGGTTCAAAACCATTACCCTTATTTTGCCCTGGGGATAAAGTGAGTAACTTTCCACAGGAAGCACCTTGTATACAGAGCTGACCTTTTTGCCTTCCACTTTGTGGATCTTTGCCAAACATACTTGAATCAGCAAGGAAGGGTTTGCAAGTCTCTTGTCTTGAATATCTGTAAAAATAAACTGCCCTAACCTTTTTGGGAAGATATTTTTGAATAAATAAATATATGTAGTTTTTACTTTGACAAAGACTCCTAAAGGTTAAAAAATATACTGGGTTTGAACCGTTTCAGTGAGGTTTTTTACACAAAACTAGAATTTAAAACTGGGTCTTTTATTTCATGACTGGTTTCGAATTATTGTGGCAATTAGTTAGTAGTACTTGGCTGAGCCATTCATTTCCAGTGGTCTTAATTCCCTAATTCCATAGGTCTGGCATGATGTTTAAAATCTAATTTTCTAATATAAATTTTCTTTTTTGTAGGTGGTTTACTCTGTGAGTGAATAATTCCTGAAGAATGAAGAAAATTCAGTAATTTTGGGAATTCTTTGTGGAACTTTGATAAATGGAAAAAGTATTTATAATTTATTTTTAAAAAAAGGAAAATATCTCTGGTCAGAAATCGTCAAGTGTGTTTCTTTTTGTGTTCCTCACATCCTCACATGGCATTTATTTTTCTTAAAGGATATAGTAAAAAAAACTTGTAATGTTAATTTCTTCTGTTCTTGTGTCATTCTGAGAACTCTAGATTTTTGTTGTAACGAGAAAACAGATCCTGATCTCATTCAGTGAAACCTCCAAAATGAAGTGCATAGAAATTTGATGAGAATAGGACCATGACCCTAATCAGGGACTACCTTAGGATAACTATACCTTTCATTGGTCTGATGTAAGACTGTTGGAAAAACCATAATCCCCATTTTACAAGTGAGAGAGCTACTCAGTTTAAGGAAATTGCTGTGGTCAAATAGCTGGTGATCTGGGATGTGAGTCTTGGTGAGTAGAGTTCAAGGCCAACATCCTTTCCTGTACCAACTATCTAAACATCATATCATATAAGTTCATTTATTCACTCAGTACATATTTAGTGAAGTTGTATTATATATAGGGAACTGCTGTAGGTGTTGAAATATTCATGTGTGAATCAGTCATACATCTTGTTCTCAAGAAGATAAGAGGCTATTTGACTCAACATTTATTGAGGGCATAATATATGCTAATTATGTGCTAAATAGTGAACAGAGATTAGTAAGACATGGTCCCCACTCTTACAGAGTTTATAATCTAGTAGATATATGTATATAAACTACAAACATACAAAATTGAATACTCAGTACTATGATGAATATTCCAAGACACTTTCCTAAAAAGAATGTATGTATGACTACCCAGGGTTTCCTTCTTTAGCTATCAAAAACTGCTAGCTGGTAGTTCCATCTGTGTCTATTATGGTGATTTTGAAATCAAGTAATAGAAAATCCTCATCCAGGAAAACCATGACTGGAAATCCAGGGTTAGGGCAAGCTCTAGATGTAATGATATCATAGGTTCAATGATACCATCCAAGACTCAAGTTATTTTCATCTCAGAGCTTCCAGGACTGATGAAACCATGTGCTTTCTTATTCAAGTCCAGCAGAAGAGAGAAGCCATAACCAAGGCATGCAATTTTTTTTTGAAGTCTGAGCCCATTTAGGTTAGGTGCATTTATTGGGGCGCCTGGGTGGCTCAGTCGGTTAAGTCTCCGGCTTCGGCTCAGGTCAGATCTCACATTCGTTGGTTCGAGCCCTGCGTCAGGCTCTGTGCTGACAGCTAGCTCATAGCCTGGAGCCTGCTTCCGGTTCTGTGTCTCCTTCTCTCTCTACCCCTCCCCCTCTCATGCTCTGTCTCTCTCTGTATCAAAAATAAATAAAACATTAAAAAAAAATAAGACAATAGGTTAGGTGCATTTTTATAGACTCAATAGTTGCCAACAGATTGCCTTATGCTGATTGGCTTAAACAGGATCCCTGCCTCCCTCCCACCCTTGAATTTATATGTAATAATTAGATATCAGCACAAAACTGAAATTCTGTAACAAAGAAAAAGAGGTAAGTGGATTTCAAGTAGGCAACCAATTTTCCCCTAAACCATCTTGTTTGCTTAACAACCAAGTCATTCTGAATGGTCAAATTGAGTTTGAAGGAGCATTTCCACTCATAGTTTACTCAAACCTTTGAGAGAAAAGTATTAGTAGAACACAGTTAAGTTGTGTAATGTTCAGTTTTCATAAGATAAAACAATCAGCAGGTGTTCAGAGAACTTTCCTGAAGAGTAGTCCTTATGGAGATCTTAAGGGAAATCTGAATCTAGAAGCATTCAACTGCAGGTAGCAGAATGCCTAAGAGCTTAAGCAGTAAGTGCAGTTTGCCTCCTGTCATGAAGTGTTAAGGTTGAAAGTTCCAGATTTGAGATAGTGTTTCAGTAATACTTTCAAGAACTGTGGCTTACTGTATCTTCCAGCTCTTTATCCTCATCCTTAAGTATATCATATCTCGTGGCCATCAAATCTCATGGTAGCTCCAAGCATTACGTCACTGCGCAAGTATATTGAAGCCAGGATAAAAGGTAGCAGGCTTTACTGTCAGGAAGTATACTTTTTCCCAGAAGTTCCCACATGCTCTTCCTTTTATATCCCATTTGTCACATGCCTAGTCATAAACCAGTTGCCATCAAGGGGAATGAGATACTATACTTGGCTTTGACCAGTCTTATTTCAAGCCCGGGCAACTGGGGGAGAAGCCCACTTTCTTAACATATTGCCCAAGCAAGATCACAGTTCCATAAACTTAGGAAAAATGGGGAATGGCTATAGGATAGACAAGCAGTGGTGTCTGCCCAAGGTGGTGTGTGTCTAAAGCCTACATCATGCCTCTGCTCTGTTTTAGTATATGTTAGGAAAGTGTTAATTTCAAGCTCTGTTTTTCAAACTGTATGTGGTTTAATTTTTTCCAATTAATACTAAGGAGATGGAGGTAAATGGGAATACACTTAAAAAACCCGTATAGCATGCAAACCCAAAGTTTTTATTGAATTTAAAGGCCATAATTTTCTGTCAACTTGCTATAAAAATGTCTAAATTCTCGCAGTTTCTGTCCTTATCTCATTATGAACCAGTAACCACTCACAGAGCAGCTGTGGTTCAGCGCCACACCGGGAGGGCAGATGAGCCAGCTGGCCCCAGCCCATCTCCCCCACCTCGTGTCCTGCTGCTCCTTTTGATTCACCTAAAGCAGGCTGTACTCTGTTACCGGAATATGCTGTGTATTTTTGTTTTACTTCTGGACTTCACATTCTGTTCTCCCTTCCTGGAATGCCCTACCCTAGTTGGGGAACACCTAGTCATCTTTTTAGACCAGCTTAAATGTCACCTTCCCTGTGATTTTTTTTTCTGAATCCTTTCTTCCCAGTGTTTCCTTTGAACCCCAAATACACTTATTTTATGAGATTGCAGTTATTTTTGGGTCAGTCTTCCTCATTAGACCAAAAGCTCCCTGAAAGTGAGAATCGTCTTGCTCAACTTGATATCCCCTGTGCTTGGTGTACATACTTAGGCTTATGGCATTGAGTCAATTCCATAAATGGTGTGACTTCTGTTTGTTTCCTTTTATTTTTTCCCCAATATTTTCTGCTGTGCTTCTACCTTCATGTTTGTGGGTTTCCTTATAAAAACATACCCTCTGACACAAAATTTTCCCCCTCTTCAATCAAATCTGGATATAGAAACAAACAAGATACAAATTTGCATTGTTGTATTCCCATCATAGATTCCATCCTTCAGGCAGCAATGTTACTGTCATGATGGGCAGCATCTGGGGGTTATGCGCCAGTGATGCCACACCGCCAGCAGCATACTCCAATCTCCCATAGCATATAAATTCCCCAATGTACCCGGCAAGGTGGGACAACACAGAGACCATACAACTTAAATGACCTACCCTTTAATTCACATGCTAGCTCTGTGACCTTCCTTAACCTCTTTGAGTTCGTTTCTTCCATTTAAAAAAGAAAGGTATCATGGCATGACATGAAGAAACAATAACGAGAGATGTTAGCATTCTCTGCTCAGATGAACATGCATATGGATTGGCAAAGAAGGCAGGCTGAGAATAAGTCAGTGGGTCCGCCTGTCTCTTTAAAGGGTCAGAGCCAGCCCACCAGTCAGGCTTGCTGAGAAAGGACCTGCTTTGAAATTCTATCTCAGGCAGAGCCCTTGATGCTTCTCCTTTCCTGCTTCTGATTTCCTGGCTCATAGCTGGCAGGGATGGCTACCTTGGCAGCTCTGGGTGCATGACTAAGGTGGAGGGGTAAGCAGCTGCTGCTTGCTAAAGTCAGTGAGTTGGTTGGGAGGCAGGCAGGTGATATAAAAGCAGCATATGGAAATCCCCACACTCCACTGCTCAAATGACATCCAAGTCATCTCTGAGAGGAAGACGTGGGGCAGGGCCTTTCCTTCTCCAGGCACTCTCTAGCTCTTTTCCTTTCCTACTGATTGCCCCCATCCCTCAACTTTAGAAAGAAGGAAGATACACATTTGTTGGCCAATCGATTTTAATTTAAAAAAAGAGAACAACGGGCTTCCTTCAACATGCCAGGCATTTTCACAACTGGGTGGCTATGCTTATGCTGTTCTCATCACTAGAAACGTCTTCGCCCTCTACCTACCTGGTTAATTCAATGCCTGTGCCTCAAATCCAGTGTTAGCTCATGTCTTCCCTCCTGTACCCCATCTTTCCTTCTAGGCAGCCACCTCTCTTTTACACTTAACTCAGTAGGGCGCCTGGATGGCTTAGTTGATTCAGCTTCTGACTTCAGCTCAGGTCATGATCTAACGGTTTGTGTGGTCAAGCCTCGTGTCAGGCTCTGTACTCACAGTTCAGAGCCTAGAGACTGCTTTGGATTTGGTGTCTCCCTCTCTCTCTGTGTCCCTTCCCTGCTCTGTCTCTCTCTGAAAAAGAAACATTAAAAAAAAAAAAAAAACTTAACTCAGTTATTGTGCTTCAAATGCTGAATTGCCATTGTTTTTTGAGTGAAAGCTCTTAGGAATCTGATTCTCTCAGTAATTGGCTCACAGTAGGCACCCAGTAAATATTTGTTGAGCAAAAACTTCCACTCCTCAGCATATTTGACAATTTCTTATTTCTCACTAATTTTAGTTAGGTTATCAGCAGTATAATAAAAGCCTCTAGGGATTGAGCACTTAAATAGTTCTGGAAAGTTACTGGGTACTACTCCGCCCCCTCCCCAAACTGTCTCAAGGGCAATAGAATGATAATAAATACTAAGTAGCAGCAAGGGGAAAAAAAATCAAAGAGTCATTTGGAAGCCAGAGGGACATGTCTTAATGATTGCATACTCCAGATTTATGTTTTGGTGACCCAAAATAGACCCCAGGTTCATCCAGAAGTTCCTTGGGTGTCATCAGACTTCCAGGGTGTGGTGTGGGGTCTATTTCTACTGACTGTGCAACATACTTGGTGCACAGCGGTCAGTCTGACTTGAAGTCAGATCTTGGCTGGGCCACTTACTGCCTGTGGGAACTTGTTACCTAGGTGAGCCTCAGTTTCTTTCAGATCTAGAAGGAAGATAATATTTATTTGGAGGGGTTGTATGATGACTAAATAATATCTGTGTAAAGTACCTAATTGAGGTCCAGCAATTGGTAGGCATTTAATGGGTGGTCATTATTATAATTTGCAAATAACAGGTAGGGTGATTTTCTGAGCACCGTATTACCATTGTATTAACTATTCCTAGATCCAGATATATGCAGGAGAAAGTCAGCTTAGAATTCAAAGAGCTGCGTTGCGTAGCCGTTTTTGCTTAATGGGTGTCAAATACATGCCTACTGATGTTTATAATGTGACTTAATAAAGGCTTCTGAGGGGCTTTCCAGTCCTCACTGTTAGGATTTTCTTACAATAGTCCCCTACATTCCTGCTTGGCTGTGTCCTCCGATCTCAGGAGAGCCCCTAGTCGTCCCCACAGGAGCTCTGAGCAGCACCCGGCCTGTGACCTGCGGTGCTGTGGTAGATTCTGTCACTTTTCCTTTGTTCTCCCCTGCTTGCCTCACTTGCCCAGAGGTCTTGTCCTCTGGGGAGATATGTTAAGTGCTCTGCCAGCCGGCCTGTGTGCCTGGCCTGTTTTTTCTCACTGCCAGTACCTCTTGGATTCCAATTCCAAACATGGTATCCATCTGGGGTCACCCTTTCTTCCGGTGCCAAGAGAGACGCATTCCAAATGGAACACAAGTGTGCTTCCCGTGCTGGGCTCTCCTCATTCGGATTGGGGACAGCAGAGAGCAGGATGTGGCTACTCTATCCCTCACTGCTAAAGTTTTCCACCCCATAGTTCTATCTTTGCCTCGGGACAATTTAGATTTTCTGCTAAGAGCCAAATGTGAAGGCTGCTCTAAGAAACCTAGAGCCCAGGAACCTCGCCAGAGTTGTGCCAAGGCCAGAACCTTGCTAAAGGAAAGGGAGAGGGAAAAAAAGTTTTAAAATTCTCCATGAAGTATACTATGTTCTGCCATTTATTCCCAAAGCTCCTGGAAGCATTCCTCTCAGGAAAGGCAGAGTTGGCGGCAAGAAGCCGGACGTGAGAAGACTCCTGTGAGGACAGATTAATTCATTTTGTGAATTCCCCATGTGGGGACAGTCTTCAAGCCCAGCAAGGCTTTGAGACACCCTGAAGATGAGTGCTAACGGCAGCACAGCGAGCCAGCCTCTCTGGCAGGACCCGATGTGCAGTGGCTGGAAGCAGGATCTGGAAGGGGCTGTCTACCATCTGGCCAACTGCTTCTTGCTCCTGGGCTTCATGGGGGGCAGTGGAGTGTACGGATGCTTCTACCTCTTTGGCTTCCTGGGCACGGGCTACGTGTGCTGCGTGATGTGGGGCTGGTTTGATGCCTGCGGCCTGGACATCGTCCTCTGGAGCTTCCTGCTGGCAACGGCCTGCCTGCTCCAGCTGGCACTCCTAGTCTACCGCCTGCGCAAAAACGCCCTCCCCGAGGAGTTCGATCTCCTCTACAAGACGCTGTGCCTACCCCTGCAGGTGCCTCTGCAGGTGTACAAGGAGATTGTTCACTGCTGTGAGGAGCAGGTCTTCACTCTGGCCACTGAGCAGACTTACGCTGTGGAGGGCGAGACGCCCATCAACCGCCTGTCCCTGCTACTCTCGGGCCGGTAAGCTACTCTGTCGCTGCTCAGCATTTCCTCCCTCCGCCCATGCTTCTCATTTCCTAGTGCGTCCCTTTCCATTCTGAGGCCCCTCCATTGAGGGAAGGATATAGCAAGTCAAACAAACCAAAACAGAGTTTTCTGAGCATGGGTCTGGTTCCTCTTTCTCAGTATTTTCCAAGAGGAAACAAGATCATGAGGTGTCTTCTTGGTTGGCGGGAAGGGCTGTGTGCACACTTGGTGCTGGGAGGTGTGGGGTGAGTGTTTCTTGAGCCTGGGTCTGAAATGACCACACACACACACGCAAGTATCCACACATGGTGGATCATGCTTAAGCTGCCGCAATATCTCTATAAGCTTTGGAAAATTGAACATTTCAATAAGGTAGATTTGTTCCTTCCACATGTATTCAGTATTTCCTAAGTGCTGACTACATGAACAGGGAACAGTGTCTGTTCCTTGCCAGGGCATCAAGGAAACAGCCCCAATTGTATTGAGAATATCATATATAGACTCTGTGGTAAAGCCATTTGGTATACAACCACTTTTCCATTCCCATTTGTTCTACTGAGATTCTTTTACAGACCAGTGAAGTACTATAGATCTGAACACCATACAGTAAGGGAAGAGTACTGATGCCCACACATGGAAAAGTGAGATCGAGACCTGAGCCAAAATCAAGAGTCAGACAACCGACTGAGCCACCCAGGCGCCCCAGCAAAAATGGTCTTAGGATCCATGTATGCCCAATCATACACTGTACATGATATCTTCAGAAAAAATACCTTGGGGCTCTATGCTGCACATTTGGTAGGCATTTGTGGCACCAGGCCATTGAGATACTGCCCTAGTGGGACTTATATGCCAGGCTGAGCGGCAAACTGTAAACTACTTAACGTGGTATGCTTGGGCTGCCTCAGTGGAAAGCAAGCAAAGCATTACAAAAGCTTTGTCCTCTGTTTCCTTTCCTGCTTTATTGAGACCAGGAGAGTATATAGAAAAGGTAAGATAGTAATCATATCAGGATGCCTGGGTGGCTCAGCCGGTTAAGCGTCTGACTTCAGCTCAGGTCATGATCTCGCAGTCCGTGGATTTGAGCCCCTGCTTCAGATTCTGTTGTCTCCCTCTCTCTCTGACCCTCCCCTGCTCACTCTGTCTCTCTCTCTCTCAAAATACAATAAAGACAAAAAAAAATTTTTTTAAAGATAGTAATCTTATCAGAAGGCTTTAATTCTGAGGGAGTTGGGGAAGAAACCAGATAAGACTGTCAACCACACAGTGAAAAAAAAAGTTTGAGAATGATGATGATGGTACTACAACTACTACTAGTATTGATAATATGCGTTCATGTATTAATGTGTAGAATCAAAAGTGTTAACTATAGATGTAATTTTTTTGGACTCATAGTCATGGATTGAATAAGCTATGAGGTTTTGTGGGGAGACATTTCATTTCACTTATGAGTAAATTGAAGTGTAAGCAAATGGTATTATTTGTAAACAAATACATGTGTAAGTACAAATATATTATGACTATTTGTCCCCTATAGTTCCATGCTTAAAATAAAGACAATTTAGAAAACATTCTCATTCACGATCCAAGATATTATTTGCTTCTCATGGCTCATCTGTTCAAAGGAGGGAACTGAGACAGGTGAGAGAAAGGCCCTCTCCACTAGTATGATGCACGTTTATGAAAGTACATTAAAATTATTGTATGGTTCAGCTATCTTTTATGTGATGAATTTAACATAAACTTGTATAAGACCACTTGCCCCTCAAGTGTGGCTTCTCCTAGTATACTTAGCATCAAAAATCTAAATCAGAAATTAGATAATTTGGGGGGCATCTGGCTGGCTCAGATGGTAGAACATGCGACTCTTGATCTGGGGGTGTGAGCTTGACCCCCATGTTGGGTGTGGAGACTACTTTAAAAAAATAAATAAATAAAACATTAAAAAAACAAAATTAACAATTTTCCCCCTTGCTTTTCAAAGTTTGGAGTAAACGTCTTATTTTTTAAAATTTTTTAAATATTTATTTTTGAGAGACAGACAGACAGAGCATGAGCAGGGGATGGGCAGAGAGAGAGGGAGACAGAGAATCCTAAGCAGGCTCCAGGCTCTGAGCTGTCAGCACAGAGCCCCATGCAGGGCTTGAACCCATGAACCACAAGATCATGACCTGAGCCAAAGTTAGATGTTTAACTAACCGAGCCATTCAGATACCCCGAGAGTCTTATTTGTTATCTTTCAATGTCATCCTGTCTCAACTTTGTTACGTTACAGCTGGGAGCTGAGGCTTCTAGTCTATGACCAGGCTCCAGTTTTAAAGGAGAATCATTGTACCTTGGGCTGGTTATGGTGAGGTACTGAACACCTTGAAGCTGTGGACAAGAACTCTATGCCAGGAAGTGGGGGCTTCTTGTACAGACCTCCTTGTCTCTTATGCAGACTCATCTGGAGCCCTTTGCTGAAACCTTAGATGTCCTTTTTGTTTTATTTCAATACTTGCAACCAGTCCCTTTTAAGACTCAGAAAGGCCAAGTGAATTCCCCAAAGTTTATCACCCTGTTAAGCTGTACTTACTGTTGGTGAGTTTCTCTCATACAAAATTCTCTCATATGCACAGCCTCCTGAGCAGGCAACTAACTGTCTAAACTATTTATGTAGGAAGAAATACCTGTTGTTCAGGAGATCAAGAATGAAGAAGAGGCTTAAATGATAAAGAGCATAATACCCCAATACATATTGAAATGGCTTCAGGGAGTCATACAGGCTTATTAGATGTCATAATCTAAATGATGGCACCCCTAATAGCTGGCTTGAGGGGCCAGAGCCCTTGCCTGAGGAGCTGGTGAGCAGATCTGGTGTATGCAGTAGTAGGCTCATTCTCTCCTGTTGTCTTTCTTCCTGTATTCGAGATTTTCCTTGAGATGTTGATCCTCTTTTTATGGCGGCACAAGTGAGTTCATCTGTCCAATTGTTCCTTCCTTCTCTCCTTTCTCCCTCCATTCCTACCTTCCCTTCTTACTTTTCCCCTTCCAAAATTATTTATGAAGAGAGCTAGGGGTTAAGGATCCAGTGTTAAAATATGAAAACTAATGTTCTTGTCTCATGGAGCTATCAATAAAATCAATAATTAATGTTTAACATAGTGGTGAATAACAGACATAATATTTCCAAGGAGAAATGCAAGGTGCACTGAGAACGGGTACCTGGTAGATCTAACTTGTCTGGGGGAGGTCAGATGAAACTTCCTGGAAGAAGGAATGTTTAAGCTGAGATCTTCGGAGAAGGTAGACATTAGGAAGAGGTCCCGTTGGAGGGTACAGAATCCGGGGAGACCCTGAGGTAGGAGAGCATGGCGCTTCATTTTCTCTTGAATCCATTACTCAGGGAAGTTCTGCCTGTCTATCTCTATATATTACCTGGTTTTGTCGGAGCAAATGTGTTTCTGTCTTTAGAGACTATGGGCTAACACCACATCCTTGGCTTGGCATGAGAGCTCTATCCCCTTCTGTCTTCCATCTTTAGGTTGTCAGATAAAAGGAAATAGCTTATTAATTGGTGATGGTCTTTGGTAATTTATATGTATACATACATATCTAGGCATTCATTAGGAGCAAGATTTCGAGTGCTAATATCCCACCTCCAGAATTTAATCCCATGGCTATACTTAACTGCACGTGACATAGGGAAATGCAGTGTAGCTGAGCAGCCACAAGCCCAGCTAAAACTCTAGCACTGTGGAGGAAGGGAAAAAACAGATATTGGAAAACGGACAACACATTGGGTTTCCCAGGTCTCCATCTATCCCCATCCTGATCTGCTTCTCAATGTCCTATTCATTTTTCAAAATTCAGCTCAAATGTCATCTTTGAGAAGTCTGCCTCTTGAAGAGAACAAATTTCTCTCCCTCTTCTATTCTCCTGTTCCACAATAGCACACACTGACTTATAGCCAGTTATTTATGTAGTTGTGATTTCCATTAAATTGTGAAATTCGTTTAAAAATTTTTTTTAATGTTTTATTTATTTTTGAGACAGAGAGAGACACAGAACATGAGCAGGGAGGGGAAGAGAGAGAGGGAGACACAGAATCTGAAGCTGTCAGCACAGAGCCCAATGCAGGGCTTGAACCCATGAATGTGAGATCATGACCTGAGCTGAAGTCAGAGGCTTAATCGACTGAGCCACCCAGGTGCCCCTAAATTGTGAAATTCTTAAAGGCAAGGATCAGTTCATACCCTTCTCTGCCTTTCCAGGCCTCCAGGAACATAAGAGGTACTCCATGCATATTTATTTAGCCAATAAAGCTCTAGAGAAAAAAAAAGTGAAACAGTAGCTCCTTTCCAATGGAGGAGTATACCTCAAAGATCTTTTTATCTTCCCCCTTTGTTTAATAGAGACACCTCCTTTCCTGGTATAACTTACATTAGAGAAAGGTCGAAGCTGAAACTCTGAGTTTTGAGGGGGAAAGAGAGAAAAGCTCATATTGGATTCAAATCATTTTCCATTTTTAAATATGTAATGTAGACTGAAGAAGATCTGGGTGGTCACTTTCCTTTTCCCACATGATCTCTTCTCTCCCTTTGCCAGGGTTCGTGTGAGCCAGGATGGGCAGTTTCTGCACTACATCTTTCCTTACCAGTTCATGGACTCTCCTGAGTGGGAATCGCTGCAGCCCTCTGAGGAGGGAGTGTTCCAGGTAATAGGGAGCCTGAGCAGCTCCAACTCAGCCCATCCCACCGGGACCCAGTGATACACCCCCTCCATCTTTCCCCACTTACATCTGTTCTCTGAACCTCTGCCAATGTGATGCTGTATGTGGGAGTGCTCTCCTTCCGTGGAAAGTGTGTGGGCTGCTGGCAGAGGCGGGGTGGGGTGGAGCAGGGAGGTCCTGATCCCTGAGTAAGTGGGCCATGTCACTCCTCTGCCTGAAACTAGTCCAGAAGTACTCAGTGATCACAAAATAAAAACCCACACTCCTATGGCCTTTTGTGATATCCAGCCACATCTCCAGCCCCTCTCTCCTTCACACTTTTGGTTCATACCAGCCACACTGAACAACTAGTACTTCCCTAAATACATCCAATTGTTTTGCAACAGCCATGCTTGGCCCCTTCTGTACCTTCTGCCTGAAATGCATTTCCCCCATCTAAATGAGGCGATGACATCTTACTTCCTCTGAAGCCTGTCCAGACTGACCTCCTCAGCTTCTGTCCCCAAAGCTTATTGTTCCTGTCTGTGTGCCTTTCTATTCTTTTTACTTCTGCTGACTGGCGCATATATTGTTCCACGTCCTAATGATCTGGTTTCCTTTCTGTCTTTCCATTGCCAACTCTTTGAGGTAGAAATCTGGGCTTCCCCTTCTCTCTATTCTCAGGCTCAAAAGGACAGTATCTTGAACACAGTAAGTGTTCAAGAAAGATTTGCTGACCTGGCTTGGCAGTGGGCAGTTGGTGTCTCAGAACTCTATGAAGCATCCACAGATGCTCCAAGGTGGCGGCCGCCAACCCTTCAGACTTTAGTTCCCTTCTTTGTAGCTCTCACTTATTGAATGGCTAGTATGTGGGAGGCGCCATATATTATATTGCCTTATTGATTCTCACAACAACCTTCTGAGTTGGATATTATTACTGCCCACTTAACATGAAGAAATTGAGGCTCCAAAACATCAAGCAATTTGCCCAAAGTCTCCATATCGAAAGTGGCAAAGTCAAATTGCCTGGCTCTACTATTTCTGTTCTTTTTTTCCCTCACACTTTTATCCGCCCCCCGAAATCTCAAATTACACGAAAACAACCATAAGTTGTTATACTTACAGCATAAGTAAGCCATGGTTGTATTAGCAGAGATAGGAGAAGAAAAACCAAGAGGAAATTTGCTTCCTTTATAAATACTTCTTTTCCCCCCATCATTTCACCCATCCCCCCACCCACATCCTCTCTGTAACAATCAGTTTGTTCTCTATGGTTAAGAGTCTGTTTCTTGTTTCCTCTTGTTCATTCTCTCTTTCTCTTCTCTTGCCTTTGTTCATTTTGTTTCTTAAATTCAGCAGGAGAGAAATCATGTGATATTTGTCTTTCTCTGATTGGCTTATATCACTTAGCATAATACCCTCTAGATAATACCCTCCATCCATGTTGCTGCAAAGAGCAAGATTTAATTCTTTTTTGTGGCTGAATAATATTCCATTGTACCTATCTACTGCACCTTCTTTATCCATTCATCCATCAATCAATGGACACTTGGCCTGCTTCCATGTCATGGCTATTGTACATGATGGGGCTGTAAACATCAGTGTATGTGTATCCCTTTGAGTTAGTGTTTTTGCATTCTTGGGTAAATACTCAGTAGTGTGATTACTGGAGCCTATGGTCATTCTATTTTTAACTTTTTGAGGAACCTTCAAACTGTTGTGCTCCACCAATGCATTGGCTCATCCAGTTTGCATTCCCACTAATAGTGCACGACGGTACCTTTTTCTCCACATCCTCACCAACATATGATCATATAGTCCTTCTTTAAAAATTTTATTTAAATCCAAGTTAATTAACATATAATGTAATAATGATTTCAGGAGTAGAATTTAGTGATTCATCACTTACATATAACACCCAGTGCTCATCCCAACAGATGCCCTCCTTAATGCCCATCACCCATTTAGCCCATTCCCCCAGCCAATATTTCTTCTTTTTAAAAATGAGCAGGTCACTAGTGGAGTGGAACACACACACACACACAGACACACACACACACACACACACACACACAAACACACACACACACACACACACACACACCATTATAGGCACTCTCCTGTCCAGATAGTTTGCTAGTACTGGGTTCCATGTTACTTCTACCACTTCTATTGGAGAGTCCCCCTCAGCTAGCATATGAGCTAGCCCCCGAACAGACACATACCAGGCAGTGGCCACCTGGCTGGGCCTGCTTCTGCCCCACCCTGACTTCTGACTCTGTGAGAATAGATCCTGAGAGACAATCCCCATCCCACTGCCAGGCCACCAGCCATAGACTCCCCACTGATCATGTTCCTCAACCACCACACACACCCCTACTTTCTCCAACCAGCTCAGCAGTCTCCTGTGAAAACTCCTTCAGGACCCTAAGAACCGGTTCTGAGCCAACCAGACCAAGCTCTGTTTCTGACTTTGACACTGAAGAACAGGTGGCGGATAAGCCGGGTGTTCTCCCCTAAGCTATGCTGGAAAGGAGGGGCTGTAACCCCAGATGGCCTCTCAGCCTGGAATGTAGCTACCGTCATATTCCTCCCCTTTATATTTTTAGTGTTCACCTCCTTTGGGAGCAATAAGATCCACACATTTGCTATTGGCTGTGTAAAGTCTCATTTCCTCTTTGTAAATGTCATGTGTTGTCCTGAGTTATAGTTCATCCTGTCCTTGCCTTTTGCATTTATAGTCTTTGTGGACTTATAGGGCAATCCACAGTGACTGTCTGAATCATAATTCTCATTGTGTTTACCACGAATGAACCAATGTTCCATCACAGCTCTCAGCAATCCAATTAAATAAGAATTTATTGACTGTTTAGCACTGTGACCCTCTCATTAGTCACCAAGGACATAGCATAGAAGGGTATCACACCAAAATCATCATTATTTCTCCAGTTTACATTGTGTCTTACTAGATCCAGGTCCTGTGTACATATGTTATTTCATTTGATCCATTTAACCAGTCTCTGAAGTGAGAACTAAAGAAAAAGGTTTTTACACTTTATTACAGACATATATCTGCACAGGGGACCAGGCAATAAGCAAGTTCCTGAAGACCTCTGAAGAGGGATTTTATACGGACGTGAGAAAGTTACATCTGGTCGTTCTGCAGCATATAAGATTTGTAGTCTTTACCTGATTCATTTATTCACTTCAGTAATGCAAGTTGGGCATATATTATATACTAGGCACTGTCAAAGGTGCTTGTGATGTATCAGTGAATAGGGAAGTTCCCTGCTTTCATGCAATTTGCATTCTAGAAGGGGAGATAAAAACAAAAGTAAGCCACAGATATGAGTAATGATGTAATATGTTAAAAGATAGTGAAAAATAGTGAAAAAATAGAGTGGTATATGGGAGACATAGGTGCAGTATTACATAGGCTGGCTGTAGAAATCTTTGTTGAGAAGATGACACTTAAAAAAAGTCCTGAGGGAGGTTACAGTGTGAGCTCTGGGAAGCTGAGGGCAGAGCATAGTAGATGGAGGGATGAACCAGTCCAAAGGCCCTGTGGTGGGAGAGACTAGCATGTTTGAGCTACAGAAAGGAGGCCATGGTGGCTGGAAGAAAGAGAGGAAGGGGAGGGAATAGCAGGAGAGGGTCAAAGAGGGGATAAGGAACTACATCATGTGGGGTTAGAGCCTAAATTTTCTAAGCAGAGCCAAAAGGATGTAGTGTGTGTGTGTGAGAAAGAGGATCAAGGAAGACTGTAAGGCTTTTGGTTTGAGTAACTGGAAAGATGGAGCTGCTATCAGCTGAAATAAAGCAGGCTGCAAGTAGAATTGGTTTTGGAGGAAAAGGGAAGTTCAGTTTTGGATATACTAGATTTGTGTCATCTATGGACATTTAAATGGAGATGCCACATAGGCAGTTGAATATTTGAGTCTAGAATTAAAGAATGAGGTCTGAGCCTGAGACAAGTTTGGGAGTGTTGGAAGACATGATCTTTCAAGCCATTTGGTTAGATGAGATCACTAAGTGAGTGAGTGTGGACAGAGAAAAGATTTAAGAATGGATCAACGCTGGGATACTCTAGTGTGTAGAAGTTGGAGAGAAAAAGGAAGCCTCAAAGGAGCAACCAGGAGATTGTACCAGGAGAGTGTGGCACCCTGAGGGCCAAGTGGAGAAAGCACATTAAAGAGAAGGGACCATCAGCAGAATTGGTCAGGAAAACTGATGTCATGCTGCAGCTTAGAGGCCACTGGTGACCTTACCAGGTACAGGGCGTGTGAACTATGAGGAGCAAAGCTTTACATGTTTCAGACAGTGAGAGGCGAGGAGCTGGAGACAGCAAGCACAGACAACCATTTCCCCAGAGTTTGCTGAGAAGGGGAGCAAACTAATGAGGTCATTGCTAGCCAAAGAAGGGAGGCTAGGACAAAAAAGAATTTTGTTTTGATTTATTTAATTTATTTGTTTTTTAATTTGTAATTTTTTATTTATTTTTGAGAGAGAGAGACAGGGTGAGCAGGGGAGGTTCAGAGAGAGAGGGAGACACAGAACCCGAAGTCAGGCTCCAGCGTCTGAGCTGTCAGCACAGAGCCCATTGTGGGGCTTGAATCCACAAACCGTGAGATCATGACCTGAGCCGAAGTCGGAGGCTTAACTGAGTGAGCCACCCATGTGCCCCTGTTTTGATTTATTTTAAATTTTGCTTTATAGTTTATTTATTTTTGAGACAGAGAGAGACAGAGCATGAGTGGAGGAAAGGCAGTGAGAGAGAGAGAGAGAGAGACACAGAATCTGAAACAGGCTCCAGGCTCTGAGCTACCAGCACAGAACCTGACGTGGGGCTCAAACCCACGAACCGTGAGATCATGAATTGAGCCAAAGTCAGATGCTTAGCCAACTGAGCCACCCAGGCACCCCTGATCTATTTCAAGATGGAAGAAGTAAGATCATGTCCATTTATAAGCATGCCCATTGTCCTTGTGTTTGGCATCAAGGACACTGCTTATGTCCAGAGTGGCTCTTCTTCACACCTGCTTCAGGGTCACTACTCTGATTTCTTGTTTGGGAATTGTTAGTGAGTACACCTATAAAGTATGGGCCCTCACAGATGGTGATGACTCCTTGCTGAACTGTTGGGAGTGAGCAGATTGTGGGTACTACCTTCAGAATTTTTTTCTCATGAGGTGCCATGTTGGAGAGACTAAGTAAATTGTCTGATGTCACACAACTGATCAAAGCAGAAAGCTGGAACTTGAAGCCAGCTCTTGCCCTTGATGAGGCAATTTAGAAGCCTGACTTCAGTGCTGACGATTAGGGGGGAGAGCAGAGGTGAGGAAATGAATGAAGGAACCAGAAGAGGTCTACTGTAGAAGGGGGAAAGGGAGAAAGGTAGTTGGAGCTCTGGTCCACAATGAAGGAATTAAAATGATTATAGAAAATCTCTAATAAAGGGTGTTTGGAAGTTAACCCTACCTTTAATTAGAAAAATCCACATGAAGACTTTAACACAATGCTTGGCGCATAGCCACCTCTTGGTAAATGTTCGCTGCTATCATCATCACTATTCTCTCCACTGTCTCCATTCACAATTTTTCATCATGAGCCCTGCTGGCCTTCTCACTTTTAAAATATCACGTCCAAATCATGGAAAGAGTCTAAATGTCCATCAATTGATGAATGGATCAAGAAGATGTGGTTTATATATACAATGGAGTACTACATGGTAATGAGAAAGAATGAAATCTGGCCATTCAAAGCAATGTGGATGGACCTCGAGGGTGTCATGCTAAGTGAAATAAGTCAGGCAAAGAAGGACAGATACCATATGTTTTCACTCATAAAATGGAACAGGAGAAACTTAAAAGAGGACCATGGGGGAGGGGAAGGGGGAAAAGTAGTTGGGAAAAGGAAGGAAAGTAAACCATGAGAGACTCTTGAATACTGAGAACAAACTGAGGGCTGATGGAGGAGAGGGAGAGGGGAAGAGGGGGACGGGCATGGAGGAGGCACTTGTGAGGGTGAGCGCTGGGTGTTACATGGAAACCAGCTTGACAATAAACGACAAAAGAAAAAAATAAAAATAAAAACAGAAAAAAAAATAAAGCATCATGGCCAATCTGACTATAAAGAATTGTGTGATTCTACATCCCATTCCTTTACTCTCCTAGGCATGTTTCTAGTTGAACCCCAACTCTAGCACTTACCATTGTTTTAACAAGGATTTATCAAGCACCTGCTATGTGCCAGGCACAGATCACCTACCCCGCAAGTGTAATTTAGCTCCGCATCATGGGCCCACAGTAAGTGCTCAGAACTTCCTAGATGGCTAAATAAATGGAGAGTGGGGTGCCCTTTGACTCTGTGCTCTTAAGAGCTCCTCTTCCTCTGTGCCCTTTTTCTGACTTTAGGCATCCGACCTCTTTGGTTACTTGTCATAGCCTTGTCAAGAACAGCTTCCTGGCCCGAATTCCAGGCCAGTGTTCTGCCACTGGTGCAGCCTGGCAGGCCTAATGAGAAGCTCTGCTCTAACTGAAATGCGTCCCAACTCTTCCTTAATCCCTACTGCAGTATATTATCTTTCTTTATTCTGAAACTGTCATCAGCCTGCCAGCCTTTCTTCAGAGCAATGGGAGGCCCCATCTCTCTTTTGAAATCCCCACAGGCTCAGAACCTTCTGCAGCCATGGGACTACACAATATGACAGCTGAGGAGACTGCGTGTAGAAACTGAGGCTCCCAGAGAGGAGGGCCCAGTAGGTGAATGACTGAACCCAGGGCTCCTGACAAGTACACCCCTCCATGTTAATGCACAAGAGTAAAATTCATTCACTGGACCTCCTCCAGGCAAGGCCATGTGGCGGGCACAGGATGGTGGGGGCTCCCACAATTTCGTCAACAAAAGTGCAGCCTTTTGCCAAGTAACGGTATGTTTCTCTGAGCTAAGCATGGGCACACAGTCTAATTTAAATCTCTACTCTCTTCCTCCGACCTTCCTCAGGTCACTCTGACTGCTGAGACTGCGTGTAGCTACATTTCCTGGCCCCGGAAAAGTCTCCACCTTCTTTTGACCAAAGAGCGATACATTTCCCGCCTCTTCTCGGCCCTGCTGGGTTATGACATCTCCGAGAAGCTCTACGCTCTCAACGACAAGCTCTTCGCCAAGTTTGGCCTGCGTTTTGACATCCGTCTCCCCAGCCTGTACCATGTCCTGGGTCCTGCTGCCCCAGATACAGGGCCAGAGTCCGAGAAGGATGACGAGGAGGTCCGTGGGCCGGCCATGCCCACATCTGGCCAGCGAACGCCCCCTCGCTCTCCCCTTCCAGCTGCCAGTGGCCCTCCGGCACCTCCCCCCCAGGCCAGGATGTCCAGGCTGGACAGCGGCATCCTGGGTGAGGACTCCGCCAGTCTGGTACTGGAGGATTTTGAGGAGGTGTCGGGATCAGAATCGTTCATGGATTATAGGAGTGATGGGGAGTACATGAGGTGAGGGAGAGCTAACACGGGCACAACCACCTGGCTCAGGATCTTGTGTAAGTACTCAGAAGGCAGCTCCATGCTTTCCCGCCAACAGTGGCCTTAACTCAGCCTGTAATGGCAAAAAAATGATTTCATGGAGCCTGTCCTCTCACGGGACTCCCAGACAGGGCCGTTAACCCAGCCTTGCAGGAGCAACTCACTCCGGGTGAATGCAACGCATGAGGGGATTTTTTTGAACTCATTTTTTATTAAGTGTGATTGTGTCTTGGAAACTGGGCTGTTGACATTTTGAGCTAGCAAACAGTTGCTAAATTGTTTGCAAGTTTGTGTGAATAGTTAAGGCCACAGCTAGGGTCACAGGGGATTTTATTTACGGCATGTACGTTAAAGGGAAAAACACTCTAATTCCTATTGGTTCTAATTCCTATCGGCTCTAATTCCTCTTGGGTTTTGCTAGCACAGAGGCTGCTCTGGAAAGCAGTTGCTGTTTAGCTTGGATTGGGCAGCAATCTTTGTTAAAAACCACGTATTTCAAAGAGACTTGTGACATAGGCTGATGACCTTGGGAGGAAAGCGTCCTTACCTTGCTGTCCTCTTGCCCAGCGGAGAGTGCGCTGCTTGTTCAGGCAGAGGACTGGGTGCTGCCCTGTTACTATGATCTATGGATATACAGCAGCCTGGCTTTCCCCCACAGACCACACCTGTGTGAGGTGGATGGACACAAAGCCGGGAAAACCTAACAGCAAGGGCAGGATTCCCTTGAACCTCAGAAGGACCGGACAAGAAAGGCTGTACTGAGTAGTTCCGGGAAATCGCTTGCATAGTCCCCCTGTCATTCTCACAATGCTGTGACCTTTCCCTCTGGGACTCCACCCAGCAGTAATGGAGGCCTGGATTCTCCTTAGGAAAATCCCACTGTTTCTAGTTGGGAAAGCATTTCTAAGTGTGAGTGACGCAGGGGCCTAAGAGACCCATCATCCTTTGGGAAGCACTGACAAAGTTTTCAAGAAACTGGCTCAGTGAAGGTTTCCGGGGTACACGTGGTGAATGAGAGAATGTTTATATATTTTATAAAACCAGTTATGTAAATGATGAAAGAGGTAGGAAAGGCAAATGATAAGAGGTTAGAGTTTTGGTGTTAGAGATAGTGGAATTTACCATCTGTATTGCCACTGTCCCTAGAACCATAGTTGGGCTGATTCTGGAGAATTCCATGGAGTTGTCCAGGACCCAAGATTACTTGTTGACTTCCTCCATTTCCAGTGACCACTCTCACTGCCCCTTTCCCATTGTGCTGATACTCAGCTTCCTGCGTGTCCACCAGCTTCCACGCACATGGGTTATGTCCCGTGGGTCCCTCTTTGTCCAGCATGCCCACCTGTCCACCCTCCTAACACATAGCAGCTCTTGGTGCTCTCGTTTTCTTCCTGGTTTCCTTCCTTTTTACTAGTTCCATTTGCTCTTCTTTCTTCCCTCTTTCTGACTTCCATTCAGTCCTTGGTTGTCTTCAGTTTGTTGTTCATAAGAAGAAAAAACAGTTCATCTCTTCTTCTTAGTTAATTTCTCCCCTCCATATTTGTCCTCTACATTTCCCCCATTTTACTGCTGATGTACTTCTCTCTGTTACCTTCTTTTCCTTTCTTCCCCACTTTCCTGCCTTTCTGTATCTATTCTTCCTCCTAAACTATCCTGCACCCCCATCTTGATCTTTAATCCACACTCTTCCAAGATCAGTACCTCTCCTTCTGCCTGTAGATAAAACCGTTCAAGTGATGGGGTGAAAATTTCCAGCTTTAGGTGGTTACACATTTCATGCATGAGTTTTCCCAGATATTGGAGGCAACATGATATACTAGAGAGAGAGCCAGAACTGAGACCCTGAAGTGTCCTGGCTTCCATGTCTGGGTCTGCTACTCTTTGCAAATCACACAACCTCACCAGCCTCACTTTCTTCATTTGAGTGTGTTGGATAAGATGGACCCTAAAGGCCTTCTTGGGTTTATGTAAAAAGGCAAAGATGAGTTGTTCAGAAGTGAAAAAGAGAAACAGTCAGCAGTGTAATGGACACAAGCTCCAGGACATCACAGTGTCTTTCAGCATATTTCACTACAATTACTCTTATGACTTGGGACTGTCCTCCTCCTTGCTGAAGGGGGGGTCCTGCTTGATTAGAAGTGCCCCTCCGCAGCCCCTGAGAAGTACGGGGGTGGCTCCGTCAGTTAAGTGTCCAACTTTGGCTCAGGTCATGATCTCATGGTTCGTGAGTTTGAGCCCCACATCGGGCTCTGTTCTGACAGCTCAGAGCCTGGAGCCTGCTTCAGATTCTGTGTCTCCCTCTCTCTCTGCCCCTCCCCTGCTTGCACTCTGTCTCTCTCAAAAATAAATAAACATTTAAAAAAATTTAAAGAAGCCCCCCTCCTGCCCAATTCTGTAGCTGTGAAGACTGTTAGCTGCTGTGTGATGACAGCGCAGATGTTCTATGTGAAAGGTCCCCACTCAGTCTTGGAGCTCCTCGCCCTTAAGACTATCATACAAAATAGCCCTCTTCAAATCGTCCTTTGGGAAGCAGCCTTTTCACAACCTCAAGATGAGAAAGCTGCTAATATAACTCCCTTTCTAAGTATTAGTAATGGCAATATAAAGAGAGTAGGTTTTTAAATGTTTCTTTGTTCAAGTAATAGAAAGGGGAAAAAACGTATTATTTACTTCCAAACCACAGAGTTTTCAGAACAACTTGAAAGCCCGATCAAGTTGTACAAATTTCAGATGGCTTTCATTTCAGTCTGTGATAATGGGATCATTTAAACCAGAGATCCTTTTCTGGAATTGTGGTTTGGGGTGCTTGGTTTGACTTATTGCCATCAAATCCCTTCTAGGGTTATTACTTTAATGAACAAGCCTAGTCCCTTGTGATAGGTAGCAATTTACTATTGCTTCCTTTACAATGTGGGGCTCAACCCGCCATCTATTCCCCAGCTCTTCAGTTACCAGAATTGTAAGCGCAGCGCTGTTCATCCGGGCATAGCACTTCCGTAAGAGGCATGAAGCTGGCTGAGTTCTACATCACTGAGAAGGACACAGCTTCATCACACTGACACCGGGCCTTGTCCTTCCCACCAAGACCAGCTAAAAATAGCCAGGGCTTCCACTAGAACTCTTTGAAAACCAGTACATCTTTTAGTCTGGGGGTGCTTGGAATTGAATGCTCCTTCTCTGAACGGGCAAAACAGCCCTGCTGCATAATGCATTCTGGCGGGGTCTTACAGTTAGACCTTACATTGACCTGGCCTTCTCTAGAAGTTTTAATTCTGTGGAGGACACTCTCCACAATGTTCCATTTGGTGTCTTCCTTACAGGAGCTGCTCAATGAATGCAACTCTGGAGTGAGCAGTTAAGTCAGATAGCAAGTCTCTTAGCATAAATTAATCATTAATTGAAAGCTGTTTGAAATTTGGCCAATTCTGATTATGTTTTCGAATTATTCTGAAACCCTGTGGTTTGAAAGTAGAAACCATGTATTGTTACCTTTCTCCCTATTATTTATTTATAAATGTTCATTTATTTATTTATTTTGAGAGAGAGAGAGAGAGAGAGAGAGAGAAAATCCCAAGCAGGCTCTGCGCCCCATACAGGGTTCAATCTCATTACCGTGAGATCATGGCATGAGCTGAAATCAAGAGTCAGAGGCTTAACTGACTGAGCTACCCAGGCACTCCTCCCTGTTATTTAAATAAACAAGCAAATGAGAAACAGATTACAAAATGGAGGCTAACTGTGGTCAGGGAAGGAGCACAGGACCAGGATAATAGTATCCAGAGCCAAGAACCAATTCAACAAGTATTTGAATACCTACTATATATTTTAAGCACTGTGCCAGATAACTACATCATGAATCATCATGAGTAACAGAACTGAAAGATGTTTAATCTGGAAGAGATGAGCAAGAGTAATATCCTCAGATTTTGAAAAGAAGGGGAATTAGAATTTGCCTTAATTTGGGGGGCACCTGGGTGACTCAGTCAGTTAAGCATCTGATTTTTGGTTTTGGCTCAGGTCACGATCTCACAGTTCATGAGTTCGAGCCCCGCATTGGGTGCCACGCTGACAGTGCAGAGCCTGCTCAGGATTCTCTCTTCCCCCCTTTCTCTGTCCTTCCCCCACTCGTGTTCTTTCTCTTTGAAAACAAGCAAATAAGCTTAAAAAAAAAAAAGAACTTGCCTCAATCTGGTATTCTTGAGCACAGAAATGAGTTAAGGGGCTGAATATATTATAAGGAGAAGGAAGGGTTTTACTCAGTATTAATAATGGGTTACCTCATAAAGTTAGTGAGATAGTCATCATTGGAAGAGTTCAGGCAGGAACCAGAAGAAATTCCAGAGATTTTATAAAGTAAGTGAGTCTCTGAGAAAAGGATGCCTTAGGCTATTGCTGTTAAGGTGCTTTCTAACTCTGTGATACTATTTCGTGATTCTAAGATCTGACTCTGGTCCTGTTACTTAACAACCATAAAGAGTAGTTTCTCATCTCCAGAACAGGACTAATAGTCCAATGGATAATTAATACATACTAATAGGTAGATAGGTAGCCTCTGTTTACCTTGCCAGGTTGCTGTGAGGAGTAACCGAGGTAACGTACAGAAAGGTAGGTTGTAATTTGGAAAGCCCTAGTTAAATGTGCAGGTATTTCAGTATGCTACTGTATATAGAATTGTTTAGCAATCTCCTTCTTTCTCTGTCAGAGCTACGTGTTTTCACCTCTTATTTCCCCCAGTCTAGCTTTCCAGGGAAGATGGCAACTGGTAGAGGTCCTTGAGGACAAAGATGCAGCAAAAAGGTGGAGACCCACATGATGAGCTCCTCAGCCTCTGACTCACCAGTCACTGGCCAGACCTTCATCTCTTTTCCTTCACTGGCTCATGGGGAGGCAGGTCACCATCACACTTTATTCACCCTCTTTTCATTGCACTATATTTCTCTCTGCAGTAGCTGTAAGGTCCTTTCAGATCTCTCAGTTTTGCTAAACAGCACTTTTCTCACACAACCACTGGAAACACTCCTGGGGCAAGAAAAATTTACCCCCAACGGTGGCATGGCAGGAGCTGCCCCCGGGTCTCAGGGTGGGGGTCTCTTGGCAGTAGCACTGCTCCACCTGCCAAGACCCCGTGTTGGGTCAGCTCAGAGAGGCAGCAACTCCCTCGCAGCCTTCTGGATCTCAGCAGCCTGCAACCCGTGCCCACTCCATTGATCTTCCACTTGTGTTTTACAGGCCTCTTTGTTTAAAAAACAACAAACAAACAAAAAAACACAGGGGTCTTATAAGACTCATCATTTTGCCACACAGATTTGGTGGTGGTAGGGGGAACTCATTCAGTAGTGGTAGATAGGAAGTAGAGTTCTATAGATTCTTCTTCATAGGAAGCACTAGGAGTTGATCTCTTGGTCTCTTCTCTTATAAAATGAGAGACTGGGCTAAATAACTTCAGCGCTGGTTCATCTGAATCCTCTAGAATGATAAGATTCAAAGATACGACCGCCCCATCATGTCAGGCATTGGGGACAACTAAAACGTTGTGAATTAGTAGAAGAAAAATAAACTGAAAAGAACCCTGTGGAGTTAGGCAAGCCACCTGGAGCCATGGTGCTGAAATCCTTCCTCTTTTTCTTTCCACAGCTTCTAGAACTCCTCTCCACAGCTACTCTCAAATTGTGTCCAGGGGACAAGCCCCCTTGGCTCCAACCCACACTCCTGAACTTTAAGGATCAACAGGCTATCTTTTTCTCTGGCCACACTAATCTTCACAGGAAGGTCACTTGAGTGCACACCGCATCTCTCCCCCTGGAAGGCTCACAGGCAAGGTCGGAGCAGACACGGAAGACCAAGGCCTTGCAGCTAACACCAAGGGCCCCAGGCAACTTGTGCAAATTGACCCTCAACAGCCTTCCTTCCAGGAAAAGGCACCCAAAAGTGTGAAAGCACCAATCCCAGATTTCAACCGCAGAATCTTGGGCAGGTTACATAGGCTCTCTAAGCCTCATCCGTAAAGTGGGGGTTCACAAAACCCGTCTCACAGGGTTGTGGTGAGCACTGAATGAGCTGACTTAGGTAAAGCCCCTCGGACATGGCGACATGGCATGACACCTAGTAAACACTCCATAAGTCATTCAGTTTTTTCCCCCTTGTTTCTCTGAAGTCAGCTAGCCAAGAAGTTTTCATGGTTTGCTTGTTTGTTTGTTTTTCCAGTTAGTTCCAACTTATAGAAGTAGACATTTTTAAAAACCTAGTTCTCCCTTAAGCTTTTAAATTTAACTTACAAATCTCTTGTTATGTTTAGGACCCTAGTATTATGCAATAGTTTTTAGAGGGACTTTTACGAACTTAATTAAATTTCCTTACATATTTTTAAAATATAATTTATTGTCAAGTTGGTTTCCATACAACACCCAGTGCTCACCCCAACAAGTGCCCTCCTCAACGCCCATCACCCCCTTTCCCCCCGCTACCCCCCATCAACCCTCAGTTTGTTTTCAGTATTTAAGAGTCTCTTATGGTTTGCCTCCTTCCCTCTCTGTAACTTCCCCCCCTTTCCCTGCATACATATTTTTAAAGTGGGCTTATAAATTTAGCATATTTTATTTTACTTTTTCCCTAAATACTTCAACATATATTCTGGTTATCTATTGTCCTGTAACATTCATACCGAGAACAATGACTTTTTCTTATGAATATAATTTATTGTCAAATTGGCCTACATACAACACCCAGGGCTCATCCGAACAAGTGCCCTTCTCAATGCCTGTCATTCGTTTTCACTCCCCCGCACCATCCACCCTCAGTTTGTTCTCTGTATTTGAGAGTGCTTAAGAGTCTCTTGTGGTTTACCTCCCTCCCTTGCTGTTTGTAACTATTTTTCCCCTTCCCTTCCCCCATGGTTTTCTGTTAAGTTTCTCAAGATCCACATATGAGTGAAAACACTAGCATATAGAAATATAATTGATGTTTTAACTTCCACTCAGTGATCTTGATAAATTCACTTATCACTTCTAATAATGAATTCAGGGAGTCTTCAGGATTTTCTATAGATTCACATATATCATCTTTAAATAATGATGGTTTAATTCTTCCTTCCTAACCTATACCTTCCCCCTCACTCCTTCTCCTCTGTCTCCTCATTTTTCTTTTGATTCCATGTTTTGCTGGGTAAAACCTATAGTACAGGGATGAATGGAAGGGATAATGAAGACATTCTTCTCTTATACCTGACTTTAAGGAAAATGTTTTCAATATTTATTATTAAGTATAATGTGTGCTATTAAGTTTTTATAATACCTGTATCAGATTAGAGAAGTTCTTTTCCTAATTTGCTAAAGGTTTTTTTTTTTAAACCAGGGATGAGTGTTGAATTTCATTAAATGACTTTCTTCACTTACAGAGATTATTTTTCTCCTTATTCTGTTAATAAGTTACATTAACAGATATGTGAATATTAAAACAACCATGCATTCTGGAGGAAATCCAATTTTACTATGCTGTATTTTCCTCTTTGCCTATATCCAAACTTAGTTTGCAAATATATATATATTTTTTTAGGCCTTTACATCTATGTATCTTGGAATATCATTGTCAGGTTTGATATCAGGGTTATGATGACTGTAGAAAGCATTAGGAAGTACTCTATCTTTCTTGTTTCCTATTCTTGGAAGAGATATTTAAACCCAAAAAGTTTTATAACTTTTGGTTCCCACCCCAACCACCTGACCTTCTACTCTGTCTTATTTTTCACTCAGTTGCCTATGCCCAAAACCTTGGAGTCTTTCCATTTATCTTAGTTCTATTTTCAAAACATATCCTGAATTCAATTTACCCCCTTCACTGCTACCACTAATTTCAAGCTATTATTTCATACCTGGAATAACCTCAATAGACTTACAACTGGCCCCTTATGTCTCCTGTCTCTCTTTTCCATAATCCATTGTACACACAGCACAGTGGTCATTGAAACATGTATATGACCTCATCACTCTCTTCCTCAACATTTCAAATGGCTTCCTATTATACTTAGAGTAAAATCCAAACTTCTTATCATGTGATATGAGATCGGATGAGCTTATTATGACTTAATAGCACAGAGGTTTATTTCTCTCTTAAAGTCTACTGCAAGTCTGCATGACTCTTGAGGGCAACTGTCTTCATGTTGGAACTCAGTGATTCAACTTACTCCGACCATCTGGCTCTGTCACCTGAAGAAAGAAACAGCTTGACATTTCTGTGCTAGCTTTTCGTAGTTTTGGCCCAAAATGGATACAAATCACTTATGTCCATAGTTCACTGACTAGCAGTATTCACATGGAACTATTTAATAATCCACTTTGTGCTTTGTGGGTTAAAGGTACTGGGAAATGTGGAGAAGCAAAAGCATGTTTAATGAATCCTATTCTTCTAGACACTTATAAGCCACAATGCCTTACCTGCCTGTCCTTCAACCATATTTCATTCTGATATCATTCTTATTTATCATGTTTTAGCCTCCCAATTCTTTTTGGTATCTGTCAGGCATACCTAGCTTCTTTCTATATAAGGGCCTTTACACTTGCTGACTTCTGGCCATTCAGTTCTCAGCTCCATTATCACCATCCGAGCTAAGATACCTACTCACCTCACCATCACCTTCGGTCCCCTTGTCCTACTTGGACTTTTTTCAGAGTCTTTTCTCTTTCGTCTCCTTTTAGGATTCCAATTATGTGCTTCATAGAACACACAATTGTTCGTTGTGTCCCATATAGCTCTTACATTCTTTTCTCATTTTTTTCTGAAATTACACTATTTATTTTTTTCTTGTTTGATTTCTGTCTCTTCCCTATATATTTCACAATATATTTCTCCCCTGTCAATTCTGAGAAATCCAGTAGCTCTTTTGTCAACCTTTGAGGGCTGTTGTAGAGAATAAATAAAGCAATAAACCAACAACAAAAGAGTGTGTGCACTCTAAGTTGGGACTCACTGTTACCTGCATGTGGTGCCACCCCTCAAGCTAGAGGTGTCCCTAAGCAGGGCTACTGTACACACATGCAGTACAGAACAGAGGTTCTGCACCATGAGAACTTCTTTTAATGTATTTGTTTTTAAAAGGATCAGACCTTGTGCTTCTATTATCTAATGGTGTATGTAATGGAAAAAGATATCTGGATTCCTATGAGGGTATTTTTTTAGATATTTGTATATTTTTAAAATCAACCACAATGGCATCTTTATGTATTTGAAATATAGCATTACATGTAGGTACAAAGCATTTTATTTACTCAGTCTATGGGAAATTCTTGACATGTTATGACATGTTACCTTCTACAGTAACCCCACACTAGAGATCCACAGTATGAAAAGAAAATCTTTGTGTCATATCAATATTTTTAGCAAGAAAGCCTGGCAAATAGTGAGATTTGCTCTCAAGAGACGACAATAAATATTCTTTTATCTCATGAATACTTATTAAATATTCACTTGCTGTCAAGCACTATGCTGGACATCACATGCTTCAATAGGTGAATTATTCATGGTATTTGCCCTGAAGGAACTCGAGCTCTAGCACAGGAGAGATATGAATCATAAGCACCCTGCCCCCTTCCCCACCAAGGCCGTACTAAGTCAAGCTCCTTGGGCCTGGTTCCTCTGAGGGTTAATTTTTGCCCAGAAGAGTCCTCAGTCCATGTGTAAATAGGTTTCTTGTGAAACGTAAATAGTTTAAGATGTAGCTGGATCCCTGACGTATATTCAAATAAGCACTATGTCAGTCACTGTGGAAAGCATTACATGAGTGGTTTAAACCACTATATGACCTACAGAAGTTCAGTAGAAGATACCACTTCCTATTTCTGGTATTAGGAGGGTTCATGGAGAAGCTGACTTTGAGCTGTGCCTTCAAAGACAGTTAGGCAAGGCAGAAGCAATCTAGGAAAAAGAAATAAGTGATTCAAAGGCCCAAGGCTGGAATGTACAAGAAAAGCATGGCTGTAGGAGAACCAAGGGCTCTTAGGGAATAGCTGTGGAATTTAAGCTCTAATCAAAAGGCAATGGGAAGTGAGCAGGAAAATGGTGCACTCAAAGCAGTGCTGAGGGAGACCGCATTCAGTGCATACCATGAAGACTGGCAGAGTTTAGCTGTCTCATAAATGTTCGCATTCTGAGAGACCTGAGAGAACAAAGCCAGGAGAACAGTGTCAGCCATTGAAAGGGTCAGAGGGGTTGTAAGATACCAAGGGCTAGAATATGATGGTGACGGGAACAGAGAGCCAGACGCCAGAGAGATAGCCTGAGGTGAACTGCTTGGGAGAGCAGTCCATCTTACAGGTTCTCCGTCTTCTTCCCCACATATTCTTGACACCCTGGTTTCCTGTAGGCTCCCCCACAAGTCTTGGTGACGGAAAAATGTGAGCAATGCTCTCAGTGGTTTCACTTCTAATTGTCATGGAATTCATACACTGACACACGTCTCCCACTCAAAAATTTCCCTGGAGATCATGGGATTTTATTTCACTTTTGGTTCACTTCTCTGACGTGATCCTTACCAAGAGTCCTCTTCTGCACAGCACATGATTGCCAACTGTCACCTGCCAACGGACGGTTGCTCAATGGCCTGGAATTGCCCTCTACACCCCCGAGCCTCTGCTCTGAGTCCTAGTCATCCTTCGAGACTAGTACAAATGTCCCCTCCCCTCCCACACTGTCCCTGCCATCTACTCCAGCTCTGCCAGCAGTAATCTATCCCCTCCAGGACTCTCAGAGTCCTCTGGGACCACCACCCTCAGCTCTCATCTCCCCCCCAGACTTCCTTTCCAGGTGCTTGAGGGCTGGCAGATTCTCAGTTATTGCCATGGTCCCAGCATCCCACATGGTGTCATGTGCCTGGCGTTTAGTTGGTAATTGTTAGATCTTTGTTAAACTCAGCTGTTTAACATTTCAACATGGCCTGGATTAGGATTTTAGAAACTTCTAGTTCCACTTTCCAGTGGTCTTTTGCTTCTGTCTCCTGTTGAAGTTAGAACACTTTGTCTTTGACTTATGTGTGACTCAGGAAAGAAGTCCTTTCTTCTGGTTTCTCCAGGCCCTGCTGAGGAGCTCAGACCTGTTGTTCCCATCTCCTGCCTATGAACAGCTCAGACTTCTTACCTACTCCTCCCTGAAATGTCTGAGAGAAAAACACGGGTCACTCCTAATTTCTCCAATGTGATTTCTTCTCTTTTCCCTGAATTTTGTTTCTTGTAACCTGATTCCTCATCATTCACCACATATTTTCTATTTCTCTTCTCCTTTTTGATCTCTAGTAGCTCTCAAATTATTTTAACAGCTGTCATTTCCTCACCACAAACATTAATATACATATTTTTAAAACCCTCCTATTTATACTGTGTTACTTCATCTGACCTAGTAAAATCCACTTTAATGCAACATGGCCCGACACCTTGCCATTGCTGGCAAAGTTTAAAAAATAAGACGGGATGGGGATAACATAAGTAGATGTTGGGTTAGAATGCCTTCTCAACATAGTGTAAGGTTAAGAAAACAGAGCTCTGGAGTTGGCTACTTGGGTTCAAATTTCAGCACTGCCACATTCATGGTCTAGTTATATAACTAACTACTCTGCATCTTAGCTTGTTCATATGTAAAATGACAATAAAAAAAGAACCTATCTCATGTTGCTGTGAGAGTTTAATGAAATGTAAAACCATGGCTGTCATATAGTAAGCATTCAATATGCTGTAGTCCTTATGAAGAGGATTGCCATCAAATAGTTCCTGGACATAGAAGGCTCATAATACAGTTTTGCTAAATGAGTGAATGAATGAATGAGTGAGTGAACATTCTGGCTTTTTGAAAGCTTGTCTTCAGTTTTACCCATTTCCCCATACTCCCCATTGAAAAAATACAGCAGAGGGCAGTTTCTGAACTGAACCTTGAGAGTGAAAAGGAATGATCTTCAGTTTGGGGTGGACTGAGTTTCAAGTCCATACCAGGAGGGCTGGGTGAGCACTTGGAGTTGTGGAGTTGCAGGGGCTGGTAACTACATGAGAGAAAGAGCATTTTCACTTGAGTCCACCTGACCCCAGGTCAATGAAGAGGACTGTTCACATATTGGGCTCTTTTTCCCAGATATTTACCTAGATCCCTTTCTACCTCTCCCCTCTCCAGTTCTGTCCAAACTAAGAATCTGTCTATACTGGTGTGGGCCTGGGTAGACGTTAAAGACCCAGAGTTTCAAAGTAGCAGCAGGAATTTACTTCCAGATAAACACTATCCCTTGTTAGTCTTCAAAATGTTGTTAAAGCTTACCTTCACATGTATTGAAGAGTTACTTAGCATTATTGAAATCCAATAGAAGTGCAGTCCAGGTTTGGAAGTGCAATAAAAATGGGAGACTGACTGTGTTTTATCTCTAGTGGCTGTTGGACTTCAGGCAATTCCCTTAATCTTTCTTGGCTCTGGTTTCTTCCTCTGACACTTTGTGGCTTGATGACTAATAAACAAGGGTTGTTTAAGGAATACAATAATAATAATAATGGTAATAGATCAACCCCAGAGGGTCTAAGAATTTCTTTTGGAATTGAATAAGAAATAAATCAAGGAAGAAAGATAAGGATTGAGGCATAGAAGTTCCTGAATTCTAGGTTAAGAAGTTAAGGAGGCTCTTAATCTAAGGCCTTTGGGAGAATCCAGTGAAAATTTGGCAACAGAAGAATGATGTTTAAAGAGTTGGCAGAAGGAGTTATCTGGCACAGGTAAATAGAGGGACTAGAAGGGAAAGAAGCTGGAGGAAGAGACCAGTTCAGAGACTGGTGCCAAATCCAGGGCCTTACACCATGTTGAAGAGAACAGACAGGAAGGGACAGATACCAGACACATTTTGAAGAAATTGAAAGACATAGTGGCTAAGTGTAAGTCAGGTATTGGGAGGGAGGAAGGAGGGTGGGTAATTCCTTTTTTTTTTTTTCTTTTTGAGCATTATAATGTCCTGAGCCAAAGATAACTCAGGCTTCAGGCCTGATGTTGAGTAACAGTGTGGTGGTTATTGCCGTTGAGGAGAGAGGAACAGCTTCGGGGGAGGTATTGATTTTATTCTGGATAGTTTGAATTTGGGCTATTATCGAGACACTGGATGTCCCCATAAAGCAAACAGTTAATGTTTCATAAGCGAGAGGGTGAATACTGAGGATAGGGAGGATTTTAGGGCCTGGGACATAGGAGAACTCAGGCACAGGGATGGTCACAGCACCTCCAGGCTCCTCTCTTAGGGGAAGAAGCCAACGTCCTCTGGGGTAAAGGTGGGCTGTGATGGTCATCCCAAGGCTTGAGCGTACCCAAGAATGAAGTCAGAGCTGTGTTTAAGGCTGGGGGCAGCAGTGTATGTCTCTCTGAGAAGGCCACTCAGGACCGCTGAACAAGGAGATCAAGGACTGGGTGAGATCTGATTCTTTTATGCACCCACAGCTTCCTTCTGTAGAGATTTTTTTTAAAGACTTTATTTTTAAGTAATTTCTGTACCCAACGTGGGGCTTGAACTTACAACCCCAAGATCAAGGGTCATATACTTTACCAATTGAGCCAGGAACCCTGCTCCTGTAGAGATTTCTAAAGGTTAAAATGTAACACTGGTGGGCAGAATTTTAAAACAAAATTAATAAATACAGTCCATTCTGACACTAATGAAAAGACACCAACCTCTTATTGGAGTTAAGCCTCTAAGATCAGTTAAGCCTGATCTCTCTTTGCTTTTGTCTACATCATTAGAATGCTGTCTTTATTTTTTTGCTTTTATAGTTTATTGTCAAATTGCTCATCCCCACAAGTGTCCTCCTACATGCCCATCACCCCCCTTCTCCTCACCCCCTCCCCCATCAGCCCTCAGTTTGTTCTCAGTATTCAAGTGTCTCTCATGGGTTACCTCCCTCCCTGTCCTCAGCTACTTTCCCCCTCCCCCTCCCCCATGGTCCTCTGCTAAGTTTCTCCTGTTATAGTTATGAGTGAAAACATACAGTATCTGTTTTTCTCTGCCTGACTTATTTCGCTTAGCATGACACCCTTGAGTTCCATCCATGTTGCTATGAATGGCCAGATTTCATTCTTTCTCATTGCCATGTAATACTCCATTGTATATATAAACCACATCTTCTTGATCCTTCATCAATTGATGGATATTTAGGTTCTTTCCATGATTTGGCTATTGTTGAAAGTGCCGCTATGAACATTGGGATACATGTGCCCCTATGCATCAGCTCTTCTGTATCCCTTGGGTAAATCCCTAGCAGTGGCTATTGCTGGGTCATAGAAGTTCTAGAGTTAATTTTTTGAGGACCCTCCACACTGTTTTCCAGAGCAGCTGCGCCAGTTTGCATTCCCACCAACAGTGTAGGAGGGTGCCCGTCTCTCCACATCCTTTCCAGCATCTATAGTTTCTTGATTTGTTCATTTTAGCCACTCTGACCAGTGGTATCTCAGTGTGGTTTTGATTTGTATTTGCCTGATGATGAGTAATGCTGAATATCATTTCATGTGTCTTTTGGCCATCAGGATGTCCTTTTTGGAGAAGTGTTTATTCATGTCTTCTGCCCATTTCTTCACTGGATTATTCATTTTTTGGGTGTGGAGTTTGGTGAGTTCCTTATAGATTTTGGATACTAGCCCTTTATCCAATATGTCCTTTGCAACTATCTTATCCCATTCTGTCAGTTGCCTATTAGTTTTATTGTTTCCTTTGCAGTGCAGAAGCTTTTTATCTTGATGAGGTCCCAAGAGTTCATTTTTTTAGAATGCTGTCTTTAATTCCATTCAAGGAAATTTTATTACATGCTTACAATGTGGAGGACACAGACAAAGAGAAAACATAAGCCCCTGCATTTTAGGACCCTACAATCTCTTTATAGAAGCCTGACATACATGCAATAAACTACTGACCACCACTGAAAGGCAGCATAGATACTGACTAAAATCACATATTGATGGCCAGTCGTCTTGGAAGAGATAGAACTGGAAGTTCTATCTGAATGCCTGGTAGAACCTGAAGAGGATGGTGGGGGCAGCAGGCCAAAGGTGTGGAAGTGACATTGTCCACAGTATGTTTTAGAGGGATACTGGCTTTGGCATGATGGAGGACATGGCAGGTTACATTAGTTAGACAGAGTGGGGCCAGACTGAGGAGGTCTCTATTTCAATAAGCCGTTTGGTTATAAGTGCTAAAAACCAACTTGAGCAGGCTAATCTGTATCACATGCTGAATAGAGCCCAGGTTCTTGTATCACATGCTGAATAGAGCCACAGGGCTTGGTGTGAATCCTGATTTCACCCATTGCCAGCTGTATTACAATGGACACGTTGCTTAATTTCCCTTTCCCTCCATGTTCTCTTATACAAAATGAGGTAGTACATGGAATTTCTGGGAGAATTAATAAGGGAATTTATATAATAGGATTAGAAGACTACATGGCACATATTAAATGCTCAGAAGTTTTAGTTTTTCACTTTCTCATCCATAACTTTCTGTATTGGCTGAAATTTTTTAAGTGAGTTGAGTTTTATAATCATAAAAAATAAGAGTTTATTTTTTAAAGGTCTTTACAGCTTATCCCTTCCAATGATTTCACTGCTTAGAGCCTATGGTGTCTGAATGGATGCCATTTTTCAAAAGTAGTGAAATCTCAGGTCCTTACAGTTCTGAAGGAAAATGTCATTCCAGTTTCACAGATGTGAAACTGTTGTGTCAGCCATCTTGGAGCCAGATGAACACCACTCCATGGTAACTCCAGAGGAGAAATTTGAGGGTTAGGAAGGCAAATACTTGAATAAGTAATTGCAAGAAACCAGTTTCTTTGAACCAGTGTCAGAGCATATGTGAACTGGTATGACATAATTAGAAAGTAATTCAGCATTACTAACCTTTTGTTATATCTGTTGACTTAGCAATTCTCACTGCATAGATTTACACAGATATGTAGGTGCTGATATATGAGATGATATACACAAATATTTATTGCAGCATCATATGTAGTTGAAACAACCTAAATATCCATTACAAAGGAAATGGCTGACAAATTATGGCATATCCAGACTGTGAAATATTACACATCCAGTGAATAGATTAGACCTGTGTCTAATTGGAGGGACAGTCATGACAAATTGTTAAGTGACTAAGGAAAATTGCAGAGTGATAGGTGTGCTATGATTTCATTTTTGTTAAAAAAACAACTTTTGTGAAAAAAATTTGTATTTACATGGAGAAATGAGTAGAAGGACATACATATGGCTATTAACATGGATTACCTCAAGGTCATGGTAGCCTATATATCTACAGTTTGACTAGTTAAAAGGAATATTTATTGATTTTGTAGTTTAAAATATATATATAATAATATACAGGAGGTTCTTTGTCAATAGAACTCCCTTATGACCCAGCAATAGCACTGCTAGGGATTTACCCAAGGGATACAGAAGTGCTGATGCATAGGAGCACATGTATCCCAATGTTCATAGCAGCAATGTCAACAATAGCCAAAACATGGAAAGAG
>NC_043704.1:65333395-65421523 GCF_006229205.1 Suricata suricatta | reverse complement strand
GGGGGGGGGCACTTGTGGGGAAAAGCACTGGGTGTTATATGGAAACCAATTTGACAATAAACTATTAAAAAAATAATAAAATAAAATAAAAAATAAATTAAAAAATAAAATGTTAAAAAATTAAAAAAAAAGAAAATGTGGACTGGCATAAATAAAAGTAGTTTATACAAAAAAAAAGTTAATTCAGGTTCAAAAAATCAAGTCCACAAGAAAGAAAGAGAGCAGGAATCAGTAAGAATAATAGACTCTTTAAAAGTTGAAGAATTGAGGGGCACCTGGGTGGCTCAGTCAGTTAAGCCGCTGACTTTGGCTCAGGTCATGACGTCATGGTTTGTGAGTTCAAGCCCCACGTCGGGCTCTCTGCTGTCAGCGTGGAACCTGGAGCCTGCTTTGGATCCTCTGCTCCTGCTTCCTTCTGCCCCTCCCCCACTCGGTCTAAATAAATAAATAAACTTAAAAACAAATTTGAAGAGTTGCAGTTGAACCCTAAAGTGACTCTTGGGCTGAATTAATGGAGGATTATAATGAGGAACACATAAAACTGTGCTCTTGGTCAGCTCTGTGGGAGGAAGACTGAAAATATTGAGCCCAGTCCTGGGATTATGGCACAAACTGAACATATTCAGGGGAGTGCAGCCAGGGGAGGAAGGGTCTGGAAACCATGTCTGTAGTATGATTTAAGGGCAGGGGCAGACTATCGAAGGGAATTATTTCTGTAATTGTCTCTGCTGGTGGAAAGATCTCAAAAGCGGTTGTGAGTAGCAGGGATGTGGGGCCAAGACCGATGCTCTCGGCCTGCCAACAGGCGAATTCCTTGTTACTTCTCTCTTTTTTCAAATACCACACACGTCCCTCCTACTTAAAGACAGATTTCCCAAGTGTGGGCCACTGGGCAAGATGGTTTAAGGTAGCACATAGACCCAGCATTAACTAACATTACATCTCATGGTAAGATTGCCGTTTATGTTTTCATTTTCTTTCAATTCACTGATTACATAAAGAAGAAAGTCTCTGGTGTTTATAAAGTTTTGAAATCTCATATTTGCTAATCTTCCCTTTTTAATAAGGAAAAGTCAAGCCTGGAGAAGAAGTACCACAGCATCTAGTTGGACTTTTAAACATTATTTTAAATATTATTATGTTATCATTGTATTAATTTACAAGAAGGGAAACTGGTTTTTCTTTTTTTTTTTTTAAGTTTTTTTCTTTTTTCTTTTTCTTTCTTTTGAGAGAGACAGAGACAGCTTGAATGGGGGAGGTGGGGAGAGAAAGGATCCCAAGCAGGCTCTACACCATCAGCATGGAGCCCAATGCAGGGCTCGAACCCACAAAGCCATGAGAACATGACCTGAGTGGAAACCAAGAGTCAGAAGCTTAACCAACTGAGCCACCCGGATGCCCCTGGAAAACTGGTTTTTCATTTAAGGTAATGATCTAAAGTTTCTTGTGGGGAGGAAAATAAAATGTGAGAGTCTAATGGTGCTTTAAAATAAAATGTGAGAGTCTAATGGTGCTTTAAAATAAGAAGTTACCAGCAAAGAAGCACAGGGATGTACTCAAAGACAAAACTGAAAGTATGAGGACAGAGAAAAACAGGTCAGCGAAACACCAGTCAGCCTCACCGAACAGCATTTTGATCATAGAAGCATAATTTACACACTTGGAAGCGATAAGCAATGGGGAAAACCAAGGAAGAGCTATGTGTTGAGCAGTGTCTCCCAGGATGGCAAATGTGTGACAAGAACATGGAGCACAGCCCTGATATAGCCCTTGGGTAAGACTGTCTCTAGTGAGGTCCTTGCCTGGAACCTGGCTGGAGTAAGGGAGGGAGAAAAGGAAAGAGGGAGTTTTGGTTTTGAAAAATAAAAATGAACTCCAAGCCTGCATATTGGGGGAAGTTTCTGCACTATGTTATGCTCCCACCGACTGTGGGGGACAGTGCAGGAAGTAAAGGCATATGTTAGTATTCACAGTGCATCACGTGTTCTTTCACTGCATTTCTACGGCGTAGACGAAGGCCCAAGCCCTGAGTTTTGGTCAGCTGGGCGACTTGGCCCAGATGGAGCAATTGCAGCCTGTTGCTTATATAATCTTCCTGCCTTTACTGTGGATAGTGAATCAGCAAGTCAGCAGTTTCTTGCAAAGCACATTTATTGGAACAGATATTTGTACACACATGTTCATAGCAGTGTTATTCACAACAGCCAAAAGGTGGAGTAAAACACGTGTCCATGGATGGATGAATTGATAAACAAAATGTGGCATACGTATACCATGGAATATTATTCATATTTAAGAAGAAAGGAAATTCTGACACATGCTATAACATGGGTGAACCTTGAAAACATTATGCTAAGTGAAATATGCCAGATACAAAAGGACACATATTGTGTGGTTGTATGAGGTATTTTAGCAGAGTAGAAATCATAGCTACAGAAAGTAAAATAGTGGTTACCAGGGGTGGGGGAGAGCCAATGGGGAATTGTATAATGGGTCCAAAGTTTCTGTTGGGGAAGATGAAAAAGTTCTGGAGATGGAAAAAGGCAATGGCTGTACAACAGTATGAATATATATACTTAATATTACTGGATTGTACACTTAAAAGTGATTTAAAGGATTTTTTTAAAGAAGTTAAAATGAGGGGCACCTGGGTGGCTCAGTTGGTTGAGAGTCTGATTTTGGCTCAGGTCTTATCTCGTAATTTGTGAGTTCGAGCCCTGCGTTGGGCTCTGTGCTGACAGCTCAGAGCCTGGAGTCTGCTTTGAATTCTGTGTCTCCCTCTCTCCCTGCCCCTTCCCCACTCATGCTCGTACTCTCTCTCTCTCAAAAATAAATAAACATTTTTTAAAAAAGAGTTAAGATGATTAAGTATGGAAGACTCCAGGGAGTACCTGCTTGTAGAAAAAGTGGTGATGGTGTGTGCCATATCTCTCTGGGGTTTCTCACCCACACCCCAGCCATTCTCTACCCTTCTCTGTCCTGCTTTATGCACTGGGGAGTCCTAGCAGGAGATGAGGGCAGAAAGAAGAGCGAGGTTAGAGAATCTATTTCCTCAGTTCCCTCCCTACACGATTGCTGTCCTGTGATCACATCCCTTGTCTGAAGGTCTGGCAGCCCCTGTCAGTCTCGGGATTCCGGTGCTGAACTTTCCTCTTGCCCCTTCAGACCTAGGGTAGCATGAGCTGACTCGGCCCCCAGCCCTAGGGAACTGCACCAACCCTTCTGGTTGTCCGCTTCCTACTAACACCTTTGTAAATAAATAGTCCTTCTATTAACCTCTCTTCAAATTACCCAGTTAAAACACATGATCTGTTTCTTGCTGGACTATGGCTGATACAAGGTAATTTACAACAAAGTTCAGGAAACACTGACCCAAAGAAAATTCACCTATATTTCCCAAAGATCTCTCTGATTCCCCAAACCCTCCAGATATGGAGAGAGGATAATGGTAAGGAATGGTGAATGGCGCCATCTTTCTCCCAGCCCTCCTTCCCCTCTCCTGTTCCAAGCGGTTCTTTTCAATTGCTATTTTAATACAGAGAATTCAGCATGTATTGTTTTCTCCATCCTATAGAAAGTCACATTTCACAGAATTCCATTCCAATAAAACAATAAAATCATTCAGATATTCAATGGTGTTTTATTATTTTCTTTAAAAAAACAATTTTTCCTGTGAATGTTTCCATTGAATCCTAGACACCGATGTTCAAGGGTGTGTATGGGTCAATGCAGTTAAATAGGAACAGAAAAGCTGAAGTGGTATTTTTGTAAGGCTATTCAAATTGGTAACGGAGGCAAAGCTCTGTTAGATGAGTGACCTCTCCCTTCGAAGGTGGCTCGTTATGGGGAATATAACCATGAGTTTTGCCTTCCCTCTGGTAGTAATGGCCTAGAATAAGCTGAACATAGCTCCCCAACCTCTGAAATCCAGGCAGATGCATTCTGCCCAGGCTTCTATTACACACATGTTAGTTTCAGCTCACGAGAAACAGTCACACTTGTTCGTAAGTTCACTGGCTCAGGTAAGCAGACAGTCTGCTTGCTGCAAAAGAAAAGCAACAAGAAGATATGGGCTCAGGGCAGGTTCCTGACTGCTCAGGAAAGAGGGCTAGGAGTTGTGTGTTCTTGTGTTTCCATGATGTCAGATGAAAGAAGTCTACAACTGTCTCTTATAGGAGTCTACCACTCCTGTCCTCCAAGTGCCCTGGGGTGGTAAGACTACTATACATTCATGCTAGAGGCACAGATGGATCCACACGTGTGAATATGACCAGTGGAGACTGAGGAGGAGGAACTATTCAATGAGAATTCCTTGTTTCAATAAATCGTACGTAGAAACTAAATAAGACATATAAAATAGGTTTTATATGTATATATAAAATTATTCAGCTCTATATCAGATAAAATGAAGTTTCTTATATTGAAGTGGGAATGGGAAATTGAAGTCTACCGAACTCAAGATGGTCCCAGGGGAAATTCAAGAAAACCCTAGGTCTTTGTGATCTCTGCATTGAAGAAGCTAACCTCTGTGATGAGAGTGTACCTAACAAATGTCACATATAAGGTCAGGATTGGTCCTTGTGGGTATGTCTGGGGTGGGGGTGGATCCTGGGCTTACTTGTCATTGACTGGCAAAGGAGCAGTGCAGAACTTCCCAGTGATCGTAGACCGGTCTTTTTTCCACACTAGGTGGGAAGAATGAAACTTGAACTTCACTTGGTTTATCTGGCACAGAGCGCTGGTGTGAGCTACGATTCCTTTCCCCTGGAGTTGCTGTCTAGGACTGTAAGGGAAAGGGAAATTAAGGTATTGGAGCACTTCTGGCCTTTGCTTCCCCTTGGCTCCTAGGGGCTCTGCTGATAGCAGTGGTTACCTGTCACACACAACACAGCTCCTTGAAGGTGGGGATTGAGATCCTTTGCATGACACTAACCAGCCCCTTTGCACATATACTCACAGCTTTGAACATGGCTCAGAAAGTAGGTGTTGATTTTTAAAAATATTTTTTAATGTTTATTTATTTTGAGAGAGAGAGCGAGAGAGCGCACATGAGCTGAAGAGGGGCAGAGAGAGGGAGAGAAAGAATTCCAAGCTGGCTCCACACTGCCTCTGCAGAGCCTAATGCAGGTCTCGAACTCATGAACCATGAGAGCATGACCTGAGCTGAAATCAAGAGCCAGAGGCTTAACCGACTGAGCCACCCACATGCCCCTAGTTGTTTTTTTTGTTTTTTTTTTTGAGGGGGATTCTGTACAACTTTAAAAACTTCCTTTTTTTTTTTAATTTTAGAAGTGTTTTGAAATATTTCAGAGGAAAAAATAAGGTTTTTTCCCTTTAAGAAGCTGCATGGATGGAGGAGCTTGCAAACTAGCAGGGTATGAAGGACTCTATGAGTAAGTGACCGAAAGACCTGGTTTGGGTAAATTTTCTAATTAGAAGGAAATCTTGGGATTTCACAAAGCTATAGAAAGTAGAGAAAGACCACATACACACACACACACCCCTTTTTCAATTTCTATTCTGCAAGGGAAAAAAAACAATCACTCAGGGAGCCTTTAAAAGTGTCGTGGTTGAGACTGTGCCCAGAGATTCTGCTGCAGTTGGCCTGGGGCAGGGCTTGGGGGCCAGTGGTGTTTAATGCTCTCCAGTTGCTTCTAATGAGTGGCCATGTGTGCGTCATTGTCATGACTCCTGCCAATGCCAGCTCATCTATCCTTGCACCCGAGAGGCAAAGAAAACACCTTGTGGAAGTAATGTGACCTTGAACTGATCTAGTGAAAATTATTCAGCTATAATCTGCAAGACTCACATGGGCATCTGAAAAATCTGTGTTGGGGTCCTGACAGCCTGCGGGACTTCTCTCTTTGGCCCATGTGAGCTGGAGCCCGGGTTGGTGGCAGGGTGTTTGGGAATCCAGAAATGGGCTCCTCTCAGTGGCAACTTGTCTTCCCTGGTAGTGCAATTAACCTCCAACACTGCAGCCTGAGAAATATTTCCAAACTCCAATCTGATCCGGTCACTCTGCTGCTTAATATTCTCAGTGGCTCCACAAGCTGCTCTCAGGATAAAAACAAAAATCCCTAACCTGTCCTTCAATGCCTGGCACTGTCTGGCCCTCAGCTGCCACCCCTGCTCCCCAGCCTCCTTCCCCAAGGCCTCACCCCTTGCTCTCCACTCCCTGGGCCACATTCTCACTAACCTCTGGCCTGGGTAACTACTGCGAATCACTACTCCAATGTCAATCCAAACTCTTCCCCAACATCACCTTCTCGCACTTGGTCAGGCTCTGTCTTACTTGTCCTCATGGCAGCTGCCACTGGGGACAATTGTACATTTCTGTGCACACGCACTGGTCATTTCCACGTTTGTGCTTCGTGCGTTTCCTTCCAACCACAGTTCCCAGGCTCCCCTGTCAGCAGGTTCCAGTGAGGTCTACTCACAGGAGGCATGCGGGGCATGGGAAGACTGCTTTGGGCTGTGAATCCAGAGGGGCTAGAGTTCCTGCCTGCTTCCAGCTCCTGCCAAACAGCTCCTTCTGTGGATCCTGCTGGCATTCTAGAAACACTGCCGGGTTTTGTCCCTCCAGCCCTACGGGTGGAGTGGCCCCTGTTGCTGATCTCTGCAGTGCCTCACGCTCCTTTTGGGTTTTCAGCTCTCCCGACACATTTGTAATTAGTTCCCTGGGTTGAAGTCCTTCTGTTGGACTCCCAGTTTGGACTCTGGTTTCTGGACTGGACCCTGACTGCGACAGTGACTTCTCTCATTAGACTGGCTCCTGCTGGCTTGTGAGTAACTACACAATTTTTTTTTAATGTTTATTTATTGTGAGAGAGAGAATGCATATCAGCATGAGCAGGGGAGGGACAGAGAGAGAGAAACAGGGAGAGAAGGAGAGAATCTCAAGCAGGCTCCGCTTTGTCAGTGCAAAGCCCGACACAAGGCTCAATCTCACAAACCAGTGAGATCATGACCTGAGCCAAAATCAAGGCCAGGAAACATAACTAACTGAGCCATCTAGGCACCCCTAACCAATTGCTTTTTAAAGAAACATGCACCACTGCTGCTGAGTTCCTGTCCCCTGGCAGGCTTGGGCCTTCCTATAGGTGAAGTTCTCTACCTTCCCACCTCAAGTACGGTCCTGCCAGCGCTAGTCCCAGATGTGACCTTGTAAGGGGAGGAAATGCTCAGCCCAGTTCCAGAGATTGAACCACCTGACACCAAGCCCTGCTGGCCTCACCTTGTACTCATTTGCTACCTGACCTTCTGACTTTGATTTAGTTCTACTACCTCACCTAGTATCACGCCCACTTTCTAAGATTAGGTGCTTCCCAGTCTCTGGCCAGCCCTCCCTGGGCCAGAGGCTGAGGTCCTCCTGCTTGCCAACATCCCTGATGCAGCTTTTCTGGATTCCTGACTACTGTTTCCTATCAGGGACCCAGTTACTATGTTCTCACTACTTTTTGAGACATCCCATGACTGCTGTCTGCTTGCCTCATCTGCTATTGTCTGAACACACTGTCCTTGGACCCAATACTGATCCCGAACCTGGGACAGTTGTCCAGCATGTGTCTGTGGGGTGCATCTGTAGTGGGTGCTGCCCTCATCCCCACCTCCAGTCCAGGGGGCTTGGGCCACCCATCAGTGATCGCACAGGGCCTGTTGTGAGAGATGTGTGTGTGTGTGTGTGTGTGTGTGTGTGTGTGTGTGTGTGTGTGTAATGCAGGACACTTACGTACATGGTGATCTCGACCGAGGAAGTAACATTGCTGCTAAGGAAGGTGATGGAGATGCAGGTATCCTTGCTTCTTGGCTCCTGCAAGTAAAACTCCACGAGGCTGTGATGCACTGGGAAACCAAAGCAGAGCAGATGCCTGGGCCAGAGTCCGTGGGTGCAACACGCAAAAAGCCCCAGAGAACGGCAGTGCAGGGATCTGAGCTCTATCTCTTAGCAGCCACGTGCCTAGCAGCAGATTACCTGTCATCCCAGAACCTTAGCTTCCTCGTTGTAAATTGGGGATAATAAAAATGGGTCTGAATGAGCGTTAAACGAGTTAACACACAAAAAAGTCCTTAGACAGTGACTGTGCCTAGGAAGCACTCAATACATGTGAGTTTTTATTATTACTTGTAATGCTAGAATGTCCCACTCCTCCCTGCTTGGTGACATTATCTTGGTGGTGTGATTTTGAAAGAACTGAAGGGGATCTCTCTTGTACTAAATAATGAACTCATAAAATGTAGCGATATCCCTCCACATACACCGTGCCTGGGGCCCACTTGTGTGTAGGAGATGACCATTTCCCTCTCTGCAGCAGCCGGTGCCTGTATGGCATCTCCACCCTCCCAGGCAGCATCCGTCCTGGGGCTCTCAAACTTGTGCCACTGACATAAACTAGATGAGGGGCCTGGCTCACGGTGATGCCCCTGATGTCTCTTTGGCAAGAGAAGTGAAGAAGAATTACAGCTTCTCTAACCCCCTACCCTTTTCTTATTCAGGAGGAGGCCCATCTGGTGGCATACTGCAGTATCTTTGCTCGTGGGGCATTTTCTTTGGTTATCCAGACATAGCTGGACAGGCAGTCCTTCACCTCTGCCCTACTTGTACTTTTTCGTTTGTCATGTTTTACAGGCAAATATTGGGGGGGACATCAAGTGCATTTAGGTAGATTCAGCACAAAGCTGGAGGAGTGATATGATCCATCTGAGCTCCTGGAGGTGATAACAAGATTCACTGACAGGTACGACGATGCCAAGAGCCCATGTAGAAGAAGAGGGCACCGTGTGCTTCCCCTCCACAGAGGAACACATCTAATGCCATGCCCCTTCTGTCTCTTTCTCAGTTGTTTGCTAGAGGACGCAGACTGTTAGGGGGATGCGCAACGGCTAAATTGGAGTGGATAAGTGAAATCTGGAAAAAAGCTAAATTACATAAGCTTTAGGAATTAAATTATCTGGGCTGAGTTTTACATATTACACCACTTCTTTCATTGCCAGCAGGTCTCACCTATTAAGAAAATTTCCTAAAGTTCTGCTTCTCTCTTTACATTATCCGGAAGCCCCAAGAGGGCCAGGTCTACCAACACTGGATGGGTGGGAGTCGGAAATGGAATCCAATCTTCAGTGCAGGAGTCAGACATGGGAAGTAGCACACAGAGCCCTGGGAGGTTGGTCAGGAGACTTGGATCCAAGGCCTGACCCTGGTGCCTACTTGCTGTTTCCTTTCCCTAAGTCACCAAACCTCTCTGTGTCTTGGTTCCTTCATCTATAAACAACAACCTTCGACATCACCTCACAGAACTTGGCAAGGATTAAATGAGGTAATGGAGAGAAAGCACTTTGTGTAAGCACTGTTCTACAAGGAAAAGTGATACTGTTAGAAAAGTTATTTGGAGAAGATTCTCTGCCCTGCTGGTACATGTCTGGCAGGGGTCAGGGGTGACCACTGTCCTGTTGAACACTGCTGAGTCCCAGGCAGGCCAGGGGAGCTGGGCAACGGGCCCCCAGTGCGTGCGGTCTGGGAATGGGTGAGAGCGGGGAGCTGCAGGCCATGGGTACTACCTGAACTACCAAGTGGATGGCCCATCCTTTGAGGTACAGGAGGGTCCCAGCTTCAATGCTCAGAACAAAAAGCTCAGAATTGCAAAGGCGTGGAGCATGCAGGCAAACAGGTACTCAATGCTGACTTATTTCTTTCTGTAACTCTATGAGGTTTTTGAACAGACAGAGCTATGCTTCTGGGGCATGGAGAGGCAGTCTTGTGACAAATACAAAACAGTCAGAAAAATTAGAGCTATATGAGTCTGCCTCACAGGGACCTTAAAATGCCTCTAACTTCAAGTGTGCCGCAGGCTCCCTATCATGTGTGTTCCTGGCTGTGCAGACAGGAAGGGGCCAGTTCAGGTTCCTGTGAAGCTGTCCCAGAACTGGAAGTAAAACTGGACATCTGGTCCCAGCATCGCTGCCTCCACCACTGGACAAAGCATCCTCCCCTAGACTGACCTCTGGAGGGGGCGGTGAGGACAGAGGAAGAAGCAAGAAATATGGCTCTAAAGAGCAGATTCTCAGAAGCAGAGGCAAAGAAGCCAGTGTGGAGTTAGGTGGTGACACAGAAAGAATATAGATTTTGGAGTCAGAAGACCTGGAGTTGAATTCTGCCTTTTCCATGTTACTGTGGAGCCTTGGGCATAAAGCTTAGTCTCTCAGAAACTTCCCATCCTCACAACTAACTACAGTGGGGTTGTCGAATGAGCAGATACATGTGAGAAGCCCAGTGTTGACTCTTGTAATCCACTTGTTCCTAAGAGGTAGCCATGAATTCTCTCTAGCTTGATAAACACCCGCCTCTAGTCTTCCCCGGTTCTCTGAACAATAAAGGGAAGGGAATTATTACTTATCAAGTTCCAGCCACCGTGCTAGCAACTTCCTGTATACTATTTTTATTTTACACCCACAATTGGTTCTTTAACGTAGATACTGTTATCGTTCCCATTTTCTACATAAGGAAGGAGAGGTTCAGAAATGTTAAATAACTTGCTTCTATCACACACACTTGCTTTTGGTAGGTGGAGAATCTGAGATTCAAATCCAAGTCTGTACAACCACAATCTGAACTTTGGGCTCCATATCACACGGCAGTAGGAGTTCTGGTCCAAGGAAGGATTGATCATAAAGATCCCTCCACCAACCAGACATGGGCTGATCAGAATCCCAGTTAGAATTAGTTTGGATGTACACTTTATCATCCTAACTAGCATACTTTTGTCCTGTGCACACAATAAGCCAGACAAGATCCCAGGATAAAAAGCATTAAAAAAGAAAGCATAGTCACTCTACTTAAGATGCAAATAGCATAGGGAAAGATGATGCTTCAACCTGTGATATTTCACAGAATCTAATACACATTTTTCTCACACATTTAACATCTTGTACTGGCATCTTAGCTTCAATGAAGCATGAAACAAGCATGAAGTGGTTAGAAGCAACAGTGAATAGTTGGAGTGTGTATGTGTAGGGGAAGCAGAATAGAGAGCAAGGGGTGACATTCCCTAGAGACCCTGACCTAAGAGGGCTGCCAGGGTAGGAGACACATAAGATAGGTATTGAGGAAGGGGTGAAAAAGTATGCAGGAAGGAGGAAGCCAGAGGGTACTCCCAAATACCACACTACAGAGGACCCACACTGGGGTGAGGTGGGGAAGAACTAGGATATGAATATAGACAGCAAGATGCCCTTATGTTTTCATCTTCAGTAGAGCAACGGGTTGGACTAGCTCTGAAAGTTCAGGATCTAAGACCAGTAGCTGCTGCCCCTCACATCTCCTATGACATCTTTGCCCCTGTCTTCACCTCCCATGGCTACGATGCCATGCTAGACACAGCCCAAGCCAGAGCCCTGGACTCTGCATAACAGCACACTAGCATACCTGAGCTACACCCCCCACCACATTCCCACCCTCCCACTCACCACAGTACGGAGCCCTGGAAGTGGTCTGGAGGTACACTTTCACTTCCTTGGGAAGTGGCTGTATCTTGACACCACTTTGTTCCATCAGCCCTGGAAGTACAGAGGCAAAGACAAAGACAGCAGATCCCTGAGGGGGCCATTTCAATCTCCCATGGCACCCAACCACATATTGATTAATTCGTACACCCATTCATTCTACAAACAACTATACCATATGCTCATTATTTGTCATGCCCTATGGTGGGTCCCAGGACACATGCTACTCAATCCAGCCAAAGATAAACACACAAATACACAGAAAGTACATTTTTCAGATCATCTGGCCCATTCTCAGGAGGTATGTATCAGAAATTTGAAATTATACCTCCAATTTGCAAAATAATCTATTAGACTATTGTTTTAATGGCATGTATATACTGCACAGACAAAGCACAGAGAAGAATTTGAACCAAAGAATAGTAGTTGACAAGTTAGGGAAGGGCATACCAAGCAGAGAGTACAGTTTGGACAAAGACATACAGGGTGAGGAAACATGAAACATGAACAGCCCTGGGGTGTTCAGTGCCAGGGAACGTGTAGTGGGAGCTGAGGCTGGGGAGATAGTGTGAGGTGGCTGGTCCATCACACTTGGGGGAAATTGTGGCATATGTGCAATGAGTAGGAAGTAATATTGATTAGCTTTATTGTGGGAAGCTACATATACTTTAATACTTTGTCAAGCTGCAGTTCTGAGTAGTAGCTAGGTGTGGGAAGTGGAAGAATGAGGGTGGGGAAGGAGCCGTTTATACTCCCCAGGGTTCTTCCTGGAACCCTTCATCTTGGAGAACCCTAGGATGTTCTCAGCAATGACCTGAACAGAGTGAGTTAAGGCCAGATACCTCAGCCTTTCCCCAGTCCTTCTCCCCAGACAAGCCTGGGTCATCCAGCAACGTGCCCAAGCCAACCAGCAATTAGGCAGCCCTCCAACTCGCACAGGGCCACCACAGCCTCACACCGCTAAAGTGGGCCATATGTGCCACTCATGGGGATTCCCCAGAGCACCTTGATTTAGAATCTATCAGGACTTGGAGAGTGGCTGGCCTAGCTAGAAACACCTATGGCAAGCATCTGGTCTGGGAGTGGGGGCAGCGGCTCCGAACTCTACCAATGTTTACAAAGTGTCCTTAGCCTGGACTTGCAGACAAGGGGCTATGTGTGAAGAGTGTGTGCAGAGCAAGTATAGTATCAGGCAGCAGTATAGAGGGTGAGGGGTGGGATGTGGAAGGCCAAATGCCATCTTCTATGTGGGAACAGGCCGAACATCTCATTGGTGAGTTTCCTTACTCCAGTTGGATAGACTTATTGACCACAGGAGAATAGGACTTAAAGAGGTAACAACTAGCAAGACTTGAACTTTCCCCAAATTGTCAAAGGAAGCCAAAGGGGTGGCATTTACCAATCCTTGGACAGGAAAGCAGAAAGGGGTTAAAACAATCCAGACATTGTCCAGCAAGAAAAGCCTTGTAGTTGGCACAGGGAAAAGCCATCAATGGACAGGAATTCTCCATGGCACTGATGTAGAGGTACACAGCCCTCATGTGATCACAGATCAGGTAACTGTAGCCTGAATAGGGTAAAAAATACAACAAAAGTTTTAGTTTAAGACAAATGAAAATCTCTCCATGCTACTTATTATAACTCTACTGAATTTTATATTCCAGGAGGTTACAAATACATGTGATATCTCCTGAGCCACATTTTAAAAGGTTAATGGACATGACTACTGCATTCTTCCTTTTCCTTTTCCAGAGGAAAAGCTTAATCTGTCAAAAACATTGCTTAATTTGAGACCCATTCTTCCATGATCATGCAAACTCTCTTTCAGAAAATGGGAGCTTACAGATAATTGATGATCTTTACCCACTTCTCAGAATGAATATCTGTCTACACATTTTACCTTCTTCATCATCACCCACACAACCCAGCAAGAAGACAATCAACGGAGTCAGCTCTAGGGTTCTGAGGTCTTCAGATTCCCCCTTTACCTTGGGACCCCCACTCTGGGACCAGTCACCATGTCTGAACTGTGTGTTTACTTTCCTTTTCCCATGACTGGCACAGTCTCTATGGGCAAGCTCCTTTCCACTGCAACAGGGAGCTGGAGAATACAAACTAAACCCTTTTCAAACTGTGTTTTATGAATAAAAATGAAAAGTGGCCAACTGAAATGTCACAGAAATATTTAAAAGCCATTAAAGCTCAACTATTCCATCTGGTTTAAAAAATGCTAGAAAATCTACAGATTATGAAAATAAACATGTTTTTGGATAATCAATGAATTTGATAAATTAGATTAATGGTTATTCAATAAAATTGTCAAAAGAATCCTTAAAGTGTCAAAATTTTGGTAAAGCAAGAAAAGACTAAAAATATAGTAATCAGATATCAGGTAAAAATTCCCGTAAGAAATGCTGATAGGTTGGTTATGTTCATAAGAAGAATGTAAGATTAAATAAGCCTTGATCCTTATCTTCTGACAAATTTAATGTTATTTAAATTAATGCTAAGAAGAATGAATTCAAAAAGAACATTCCAGAAGAATATAGTTGACCCTTGAACTTAACTATTAATAGCCTATTGTTGATCAGAAGCCTTACTAATAACATGTACAGTTGATTAACACATATTTTGTATAAGTATTATACTGCATTCTTACAGTAAAGTAAGCTAGAGAAAAGAAAACATTGAGAAAAATCATAAGGAAAATACATTTACAGTACTATACTGTATTTATCAAAAAATCTATGTATAAGAGGACTTGTATAGTTTAAATTCATGTTGTTTAAGCATCAATTATGTGTTTAGAAAAGAAATTGTATATTTTTTATTAAGTTTGTTATGAGAGAGGGAGAGGGCAGGGGAGGACAGGGAGAGGGAGAGAAAGAATCCCAAGCAGGCTCTGAACTGCCAGAGCAGAGCCCAACACAGGGCCTGAACTCACAAACTGAGTTCGTAACCCAAATCAAAACCAAGAGTTGGATGTTTAACAAACTGAGCTACCTGGGTGCCCAAGAAATGGATACTTATTGAATGTACTCAAAAAGATGATCTTAAAAACAATTTTGGGGAACTGTTAAATTTAGTAAGTCATCAGTGAATTGATCCTTCAGCTGGCCAGCTTTGGGCGTGTCATTCTCCTTCTGCCACAACTAGGTTCTGCAGAGGATGCAGCTAGCGTGGACCCAGCCACAAAGTAAGACCCAGGAAGAATACAGTTTATTCACTTGAGTGATGATATATCACTGCAGGGCTTAAAAAATGGGGAGAAAAGAAGTATGTTGTATACTTTTAATTTCGGGCACTCCTCCTACAGAATTCTTGGGCTCCAAAGACATCCATTCAATAAGTGCTGGGAAAGGCATTATGGGGCATAACAAAGGACACCAGAAGGAAGACCCCACTGTGGTCCACACTGGCTGACTCAGCATGAAGGCTGCTGGTGAATTCCAGCCTCTGAGGTAGCCATACCCTAACTCTCTCTGGTTTTCTGACCTGCATGAATGAAGGTAGGGCAGCCAGGTTGGTCTTGGCCTCCATTGACGAAGTAGTCCACATGTCCGACAGGAATCCGAATACCGGCATCTGGAAGGAGGCAGAATCCCATTACTTCCAGTTGCAGGGGCTTGTTTTCCAAGCCCCACAGTAGGGTCCACTGGCAGCAGAGCCTGAGCTCTGCCTTTGGGAGCCCACCCACTCTATGTTCTCCTTGGGTGCCCGCCTCACTCCTAAGTGCTGTGACACTGAAGAATCTGCCCTCAGTTCTCTAATGGTGTTTTTCTGCACTGGAAGGAAGCAAAGAAGAATAAAGGCATGAGAAGATATTCATGTTTGTCTAATAAATTGGAGAAAAATATCCCTTAACATAAGTTTTTATAAATCACTAAAGATTAGGAGCTTGGTAGATTCCCTTGTCAAACACTGTTTACTTTGTTTTGAGCAGGAGTTCACATATGTATATGTGGGGCCACATTTCCACAGTTTCCCTCATATCTTTATGCTTTTCTTACTGAGCAGAAATAAGACCTGGCTAATGTGAAAGACTGTAGCCCTCACCTCATCATTGTGACCATATCTGACTCCTCAGATGGGGTCACAGTCAGCTGCCAAAGACCCCGAATTTCCCCTTCATAACATCTTTCCCCTTCCCACATCTATCACTACTGTAAGTAATTGGTTGTGTGTTATTTGTTTATTGGCATCTATTCAGGGGTTAAGCAATGACCTGGAAGTTATCCTTGCTTCCTTTCTTTCTCTTACTCCCTACACTTAGCCCATCACTTGTCTGGTCAACTCTATCTCCAAAATACATTTCAAATCTTCCTTTTTTCGTTTTTTTTAAAGACTTTTAAAAAATGTTAATTTATTTTTGAGAGAGAGTGAGGGGCAGAGAGAGAGAAGGGGACAGAAGATCCAAAGCAGGCTTTGGGCTGATAGCAGTGAGCCCAATCAATGTGGGGCTTAAACTCACAAACTGAAATCATGACTTGAGCTGAAGTCGGGTGCTTAACTGACGGAGCCACCCAGACGCCCCTTGAATCTTTCTACTTCTCTCTGTCTCTACTGCCCCCACCTCTGCACAAGCCCCCACCATCTCTTGGCCTCTACTGCAAACACCTTCTAATGAGCCTCCAGGCTCCCCTTAGGGTCCCCTACAGCCTATTCTGTGCACAGCAGCCACAGTAATCTTTACAGGAAATCCTGATCACCTCTCTGTTCTCACTGCCAGTAGAATAAAATGTAAACTCCTCACCATGGCCAGCCTGGTCTTCCTCCTTCGTCTCTAGCCTCCCTCCCTGCCCTCTAATCACGTGGTTTTCTTTTCTGTCCCCCACCCACGTATGGGCTTTCATTTTGGCTGTTCTCTCCACCTTGAATATCCTCCCAGCTTTTCCTAGGGCTGGCTCATTTTCATCCACAAAGTCTCACCTCAATTATCACCTCCTTGGACAGAATTTCCTCAATAATCCTTCCTGAAGTAACCCCCCAAGTCACCCTCTGCCCCACATCCTCCATTATCATACTCATAGTGTGTAATAATGTCTGTTTACTTGCCTGTGAGCTCTACAACTTACAGCAGGGACTTGGCCTTTTTTTCCTTCTATATCCCGAATACCAGCACCGTACCTGTCACGTGTGAGTCCCTAATGTTTGAAGGAAGTAATGAATGAATGCCCTCTCCATTAGTCTGTTATTTCCATGTGGGCAGGGATCTTCTTCAATGCCTTGTGTGTTGCATTCTCAATGCTAACTACATAGTTCAATGAAAATTGGTCAAAAAAATTGAATGATTTTTTTCCCCTCTGGTCACATTAGGAAGAGGCTCCAACTTTGAAGGAGGCTGAGAGGCCTCCCTCTGGTAAACAGGGACCTAACAAGTTACCTATTTAGTAAATTTAGAAACAGAAGGAGTTGACCTTGATAATTAACATGGTTAACCCAATAGGTAGGCAGAAGCCTCTGGTTTGCTTTAACTGTGAGATGACAAAGGTGGGAAAGAAGGTTGAATTATATGACTTCAGGGGTTTCTTCCAGAATTATGATCTGTGAGCTTTGGGTGCTAAAAAGAAGGCTTCTGAACAAAGAGAATGAGACATGGACACCTCTCACTTGAACTGCAGACTCTTCTGCTGAGGGATAGGCATTAATTGCTCTCGTAGCAACTGTGTTGAGCACAGCGACTGGCTAACTCCTGGACACTTCATATCAAGTAGAAATGAGGAGAAATGCCCACCCCCTTTTCCAGCTAGTCAGAATAGCTCAATTTGGTCACAATGGATTAAGAGTTGGGGGTCTTTCTTTTGCCTGTTACTACTGGAAGGGAGATTTCTCATTTTTCACTGGACTGAAGGGCTGGTTCCTCCCTAGGGAGGAGGAAGTCCCAACAGGCCTGAGTATCTGCCCCAGAAATGGAATGTCCCAATCCCATGGGGCCAGGCACATTCACCCTGAAAAAAAGCAGTATGACTTTCCCCTATGCCAGCCAGGCAGCAATGTCCTCCCAGCACACAGCTTTGTCACAAGGGTTAGTGTTATCAGAGATCAAGAATCTGGTAAACTTCTCACTCCAACAGAAGCTCAGAAGGGAGGGAATCTTCCCAGAGCCACACAGGTAGATGCCAGCCTCCTGGCCCATGCCATGCTCATCCCCTCACCACCCAGGAGGGTCACCCCCACTCACTGTCAGTGTCTGTGTGGATAGCCTCCACAAAGAGGGCATCACCAGGGTCCAGGCGCTCCTCCAGGCTGGCTCTGGTGTACTCTGGTCCAGCAGGGTCCAGGCCTGCTGGGACAGATGGATGTCAGGGGCACCTTTCATCTTAGCTGCAGGAAACTTCATGGACCCACCACACACCTCTCTGGGCAGCCCTTCCCGGGCAGATCCTAGAGTCCCCCAGCAAGGACCCAAGGGCAAGAGACCAGCTCTTGGAAATGCATGCTGTTGTCTCTAACTCTCAATGACCCAGCTTCTCTGACTCTGAAATGAGCCAGTTGGTAAGGACTAATGTGAGTAATATTAATCATCATGTACTCATAATAACAGCTATAATTTTTTGAGCAGTTACTATGTGCAAGGCTTTGTGCTGGTCTTCATAATAACACAGTGAAGTAAAAATTACTATCCCCAGGTGTTAGTTTGGGTCTCTTTTCCTCTCCCCACCCCCCAAAGCAGACACTAAGACAAGGATTTAAAGCACAAGTTGCTTTTTGGGAGTAAATCACAGAAAGCATAGTGAAGGAGTGTAAAAGAATCAGAGCATGAGGAAAAAAAAAGTATTGAATGGATTATCACTTTGTGCAACTTGATCTCATTCCACTGGGACCCTTCTGAGAGGCTCTGTAGAACATGACTCAGAATTGTCCCACAGAAGAGCCAGAAAGCAGAGGTATTTACCACACAACTCTAGTCCCTCATTAATTGAGGGTAGCTTCTAAAGCATAAAGTCCCTCGTGTTTTGCAAGTATTTAGCATAATTATCTAAAGGTGATTTCCACAGTGGGCCAAGGAGATATGAGCTATTACAACTCATTTTGTAGAAGTAGTAACTGAGGTTCAGAAAGAAATACATAGCTTTTTATACTGACATTAGAGATCACACAATAACAACACAATACTGTTTTATGTAAAAGGCCACAATTAATAAATTTTAGTGGAAATAAATGAGTCAGTTCTAAGAACAAAGATCCTTCTGCTTGCCTTAATAGAGGGATTTCTGGAGCATTCTCTTTTTAGCTTCAAACTTGGGATGATGGGCAGAGAATATTGTTACCTGTGATCCGTCCTAACTGGCCTTCATAGAAATATCCCACCACGCCCCCAACGTGGGCTCCCAGGCTAACACCAATGATGTGGATTGAGGACTTCGACACACCCAGCACCTAGAATGGGGCATTTACAAGTGAGTTGCATTTGGGCCATGGCAGTCCAAGACTCACAGTGTCACACTTTTCCCTGAAGCTTCAGAATCTGAGGACCCTGGGCATGACATACCCACCACACATGCTTTGGGGAAAAAGGGCAGAATTTTCATTCCATTCATCACTCGCCCTCTTCCTAGAAACCCCACCTTGATGACTGACTCACTTTCTCTTTGGTGCCCAACGTGTGTGAGTAATGGCCATGGTCACTCCCTCCCAAGGGACTCCCTATCTAACACACAGTGGCACGTTTTACAGAGGAGGAACAGGAGGCTCAGAGAGGGCCAACTACTTGCCCAGAGTCAGCACTGTAAGTGGTAAAGTTGAAATTAGAATCGAAGACTCACAAGCCACTAGGTAGCTCTGCATCCGCCCTAAACTCCTCCTCATATGTTGATTCTTTCTGCTTCCTCTCCCCCATAAGCAGCCCAAACTCCCCCAAAGCTCTTGTGTACCTACCAGTAGTTTCTTGAGGAAACGGGAGATCTCTAGGCCCAGCTTAACCACATTCTGCACAGCTGAGAAGTAGATACCCGTAGAGCCATAAACCCAGTCCACAGCAATCACATTAGCATTAGCTGCCTGAAGAACAGCACCGATGAATTTATCAATCCAGGAAGGCTTTGTACCTAAAGCCCTAGACACAGGGCCAAGAAAGGAGGGAAAATTATCTGCCAAGCCAATATCCATTGTCATGGAAATTACAATGACATTCTCTATTAACAGAATAAACCCAGTGGGAAAAGAGATCAAAATGAGTCAGGGAGATATATGGGCTATAAATCCTATACCACTTTGAGCATAGGAGGACATAGTCCTAAAGTCACCAGGGCTTCTGCCTGCATATGTGGAGCCTTTGTGCAAATTATAAAAGGGTGCCTTTTACTCTAGGTAGATGCAGCCTCAGGCCTGGGCTCAGAACTCAGGTTGGACTCCAGCTCCACCACCCCTCATTCAGGTACCTTTGTGCAATGGATACCTCACAAACCATGTGTACTGGCCTAGCTTGTGTTATTTATAGGAGAAAAAGAGATAGCTTTGTACCTTAGAGTTAAGATTTGCCATCTTAATTCTCATTCTATAATACATGCACTTCCCTTGGGGCGCCTGGGTGGCTCAGTTGGTTAAGCATCTGACTTCAGCTCAGGTCATGACCTCACAGTTCGTTGGTTTAAGCCCCATGTCGGGCCCTGTGCTGACAGCTCAGAGCCTGGAGCCTGCTTCAGATTCTGTGTCTCCCTCTCTCTCTGCCTCTCCCTTGCTTGCACTCTTGTCTCTCTCTTTCATTCAAAAATAAACATTAAAAAATATTTTTAAAAACATATGCAATTCCCTTGCAGCATGTTTATATGTACTTGTTCTTTTGGTCATCCTTTCATTAATTCAATGAGTCAGGCATTATTCCAGGTGCTTTGTGAGAAATAAAAAAAAATGCAATACAGTTTCTACTCTTCTGGAACTTACAGTATAATAGCGCTTTTCTAGGAAAAGATGAATTATAGGAAAAAATTCATAAAATTTTCCCAAGAGTTGGGGATCTGAAGTTTTCACAGTGGCCCACAGTAAGGGAACAGTAAGAGCATGTTCATGTAGGCAGAGGAGAACAATTGGGTGTGTGACATAGAAAGTGGATTTCAGAGGATCTAGAAGCAGACAGAGTGACAGCCGCTGAGCTCACCAGTTCTGTTAGCTATCTTTGGGTTGGGGAAACACATACCGCCTTTGACAGTGGCTGAATAGAAGATTTGCTGGAGAAGAGACTTTGACACAAGAGTGAGGAAGAAAATATCCAAGGAGGTGTAGGGCTGGGTGCTCAGGGTTCAGGGATTTGAGAAGCAGAGAGAACCCAGAGGCCATGAAATGGTGATCCTTTGTGCAGTGGCTTGGCATCCACCTCTTCACTGGATGCCCCCATCTCTAGATGCTCTATGCTGCTACTATTTTCACTGCATTTTCTCCCTCTTTCCTCCCACCAATGTTCTTCTTTCTTAGGCCTTGTCAATGAGCTTTAGAGAGAAGATGTTGGAAGAAAACATTGAGGTTGAATTGAGACTCAGTAACTACATATTATAATAAAATATGGATAATAGGGTATCAAAGAAATCAAACCTGAGAAAGGCTAGCCTCAGGAGATGATGGAAGTAGCACCCATGAGTGGAAGTTTCTAAAATCATGAAACCAGAGAAGAAATGAAGAAGAGGAAATAAAACCCTGGATAAAAACACCATCTGTTACTCTGATTACACACAGCCTATAACCTCACTGGCTGAGATGAATCATATAACCCATGGTTCAGGAAGGAAAGGATCAACAGGGACCATTCCTACAACTTCCCTTTTATTCAAATGTGGAAACCAAGGTTTTGTGTGCTGGGGCGATTTGTCCAGGGTCATACATATTTACTGTTTGAGAGCATGTAGATAAGACTGAGCAGAGGAGTCATATATATGACCAACAGGAATAAACAACATCATACATGTTCATGTTGATACGTGAGACCTTCAAAGACAGCAGGAAGTGAGAGAAAGAACATGTGACTGTCAGTAAGTCCATTTCTCTCCTCTTGCTCCCCACTAACTTCCTGTGGCCTTACGGTTACTCTCTAGTTCTTAGTGGAGATGATCCAATTGGTTGATTACTCCCACCTGAATCCATGGATGATTAGTTTGGTTCCCAGAGAGGCATTGAACCCAGAGTTTTGGATGTCACTACTTTCCTGCACTAGTCGACCACAGCTAGGATCCAAAGGGGTGAAGAGGAGAAACTGGACTTTGAGATTGGTGCCTCGGAGAAGATTAGCGTTCTGAAAGTCAGTGCACTTTGTCTGTGGGATAGGAGGTGCATCACCTGGAGGAAACAACAAAAAGAAAAACAAGAAAGATTCAGGGTGAGGTCATCTGTTCTTAGAAAGAAGAAAATTGTTCCTGAGAGGAAGAGATAATCAGGGGCTTACCAGCATTTATAATAAATTAGCTAGTACAATATCCAGAATCATTTATTAAAGACATCACTTCTGTAACCAAAATCTGTGAGTAGTTTTCATGTCTAAAGATGCATTGCCAGAATAGCATATGAATATTACTCAACTAGAGAAGATTAAAGGCCATGGTGAAGTGAATATTGTCATGAGATAAATTGAGTCCCCCCAACCATAAACCCATATGTTGAAGTCCTAACCCCCAGGACCTCAGAATGTGACTGTATTTGTAGATAGAATCTTTATGTTAGATAAATACAGGTATTTATGCTAAAATGAAGCCAATAGGGTGGGTCCTAATCCAGTATCTCTGGACACAGACATAGAGGAAAGACAATGTGAAGACACATGGAGTAGATGGTCAATTGCAAGCCAAAAAATAAGTCAAATAATGTAACACCTCTATGCAAAAGAGGGCCTTTCCCTCAGAATGAAATCTGAACTCCTAACATAGGACTAAAGCCCCAAATGGTCTAAACCACGAGCTCTGGGAGAACTTTGCCTGTCTGACTATTGCTTCCTCCATTCTGGTCATGTGTCTTCCCAGCTCTTCCTCGCTCCACACACGCCGAGACGACCTGAGGGTCTTTGCACCAGCCATCTCTTCTGCCTGGAGTGTCTTTTCCACAGACATCCACATGGCTAACACCCTCTTCTCTTTCAAGGTTTTGTTTGTCAAGTGTAACTACCTTGTTTAAATTGCCACCTGCCTGTGCTCCTCAGCCCTGTTCTTTCAGTTTTCCTCATCCTGATCTATTTCCTTTTATAGCAATCATTACCTTCTAATCTTCTATGGAATTTACTAGTTTATTATTAAATTTATTGCTTACTGATTTCCCTACATTAGGATATAGTTTCAAAGAAGGCAGGGATTTTTATCCATTTTGTTCACTCTGCTGCCCAGAATAGGTTATGCCACACATAATAAATATGAAAAGCTACCTCTTTGAAAAGAATAATAAACTAGATATACTTTTGACAAGACAGAGTAAGACAAAAAGAGGGAAGTCATAAGTAAACAATATAGAGAATAAAAAGGGGATATACAGTAGACTTTTTAAAACTGTTAAAGAGCATGTTTATACACACCCAAAATTAAAATTACAGATATTTTCCTAGAAAACAGATAATTTCCTAGAAAATATAGTTTACTGAAACTTAGTTAAAAGAAAAAATAGAAAGCCAAGTGTAAAATGGTAGCATGAGGGAATTGAAACAGTTTTTGATTTATTCCTCAAAAAAAAAAAGAAAAAACTCTACCAGGCCAGAAAGTTTTACAGAAAAATTCTACCAACCCTTCAATTCCTATCACTATTCCAGAGAACAGAAAAGGGGAGAATTTAAATTCATTCTATAAAAATAACCAAGATATCCAAATAGGACAAGGACAGAAGGAGGAAGGAAAATGAAAGGCCAATTTCACTATTAAACACAGACATAAAGACCCTGGATAAATTATCAGCAAATCTAAGCCCATCAAAGATAATATGCACAAAAAAATACATCATGGCCAAGCAGGGTTTAATCCAAGATGTGAAAAGTTGACTTAACATTAGAAAATATGTTAATGTGCTTCACATATGAAAAATTAAAAAGAAAAACCCATATGCCAATCTCAATAAATGGAGAAGAAAAAAGCACTATAAAATTTAATACCCAACACTTCTTAACCTAAGAAAAAGTATTTGCCAAGAGCCTATCCAATGACCATAGTTACAGGTAAAACATTAGAAGCATTCCATTTAGAATTGGGAGCAAATGACAATGTCTGCTATCAGTGCTTCTATGAAATATTGTACTGGAAGTTCTAATCCAAGCCAGGAAAACAAGACAATAAAATGGAATCAAAGTTACAAAATTTGAAAAGGAGGAGAGAAAGTTGCAGATATTTGCATATATATATATAATAAAACTTTCAATCATTTGAGAGTATGGAAGGTGGCACAGTGAATCATGCTCCGATATCCCCTCTCCCCAACCACCCCTCCAACCAAAGACTAATCACAGATGAATATCAAAAGAGAAGAAAGACATAGACAATCTCAAATATAAAGATTACATCTTTGTGGACAAGAACAAGAACAGAATTGCAAGATGGTTCTGGGTCCCTATTCTGGAAGAAGGCAGTGGCTGTGAGGATTCAGCTCTGTGAAGTAAGGGGGGGTCCAGTAGTGCTTTGTGTCAGGTGTGGAAGGTTAGCATCAGGCCACCTGTGGTAGCCAGTGGTGATAGGGGCTCCCCAACTTCATAAAGGAAGCTAAAAACAAAAGCAATTCAACCAAAAAGTAGCTATTGACATTTTGCCTGGGCCTAAAGCTTTATTTAGGGCGGCAGGTGGAAAGACAAGGCCTCGCTAAGAAGAGGTGAGACCACCCCCTCCCTGACTGGAGGAAAGAGTCTAAAGATGGGAAGGTGGCGGCGGGGGTAGTAGTGTGGGAGGCCATAAACTAACTTCTCATTGAACACTGAAATAAAATTAATCTATCGTGTTAGAAGTCAAGATAATAGTTACCTTTGAGGTGGTAGTGATTAAGAGGGGCTATGTAGAGTGGGTTTTAAGAACCTGGTAATGTTTTATTTCTTGATTTGGGTGATGGTTACACAGGTGAGTGAATTCACTGTGAAAATTAATTAATCTGTGTATTAATAATCTGTGCACTTGTCTGTATATATGTTGTACTTCAATAACAAGTTCACTTAAAAAAAAAAAGAAAGCCTGCAAGGTACCTAAATTTATACAGAAATTAAATGTTTACAAAGATAGTCAATAAAGCCAATAAGTGGATCATGAATTTATTCCAAGTGAAATAAGTTTACAAAGCCTTTGACATAGACTTTTAAATAAGTATGCTGAGAACCCAGAAGGATAAAAATAAAGACAGAGCATATGAAATTATGAAATAAAAACACAAATAAATAATAAGATTCAAAGGAAAAATCTAGTTAGAAAATTAGAAATGAAAAAGATAACCATTGAAATAAAAAAGGAATCAATACTGTAACATTTAGGACAGAAGTAAAAGAAACTTTTAAAATGAAAGTGTAGTCAAAAAGTACAGACAATAAATGGAGAGTTTCAATTTTTATCTCGTAGCTGTTCTCTAAAAGAAGCAAATGGGAGAACAAGCAATTGTTAAGAATTTTCCACAACTAAAAAAAGATATGATTTCTCCAATCAAAATTTGTACTCAGGGTAATGAGGGAGAAAAATAAATAAATCTACACTAGGCAGATTGTAGTATAACACCAGAATATCAAGGGTAAACAAATCTTTTTAAAAATTCCCAAATGCATTGGAAAACTTTGAAGAAATGGATAGTTTTCTAGAAAAATCCAATTTAGTGAAACTGACTTGAGAAGAAATAGTAAGCCCAAATAAAACTAGCATCCATTAAGTTGGTAATCAAGAGTCTTTTCTGTCTCTAAAGTACACTAGAGCTGGTGGTTTTATCTGAGAATTGCACTGCTTTAAAGTACAAATAGTCTTTATCTTATATCAACTGTTTATAGAATAGACACCTATTTCATGAGGTTATAATAATCTTAGTATTAACTGAACAAGGGTAATACAATTACAAAATTATAGGTAAATTTTCTATGGACACATAATCAAAATAATATATAAACATATACAAAAGTAAAAATAAATTTTGGCAAAATAAAATTTAGTATTATATTTAAAACTACACCATGATTAAAAAATTTGCCCTTGGTGATCTTAGCCTGATTGGGCTAGCCATTAGGGCTTAGAAGACAATATGAAAAACTGCCTTTATAGTATGATTGCTTAAACAGGACTGGAAGCACAAATCATAATAAGAAATAAGAATTAAGACAACAATGTAATATTACTTTTTCTATCAGGTTGACAATATGAAAAATGTTTGATGCTGCGAAGTATTGCAGAGGGGTGGAGAAACAGCCATGCTCACATACTAATAAATAGTTCTAATTTCTTTGCAGGCAATATTTCCTACATCTATCGAAAATGTTGGGTAGTGAATTAGCGACGGCATCCACCATTCTCAGTGACAAAATCTTGGTTAGTCTGGGAATTTTTAATTTAAAATTACATATATCTCGGTACAGATTACATTTATAGGGTGAATGTAAATCATATTTTGGAATCAATGCAATGTTATTTTCTTATTGTCTTGTGCCGAGTGAAGAGGATTAATGCAGCTTTTAGGGAAATGGGTACAAGAACTGGGGACTTGAGAAAGTATCCTGGTCACCACCAGTCCCTTTATGATTGTAGGGTTTTTTCCTCTCTCTTCTAAATTCATCTCAAGAGAAGGCTTTTAGGGGACCCTCCAAATGTTAGTACTGCATAAATAGATGGTTTAAGAAATAGAACCACTGACTGAAAGAAATTCCATCCAAGGCCCGAGCCCCCGAATTACCTGCACTTCCAATGCTGAGCCACAAAAGGAGTCCCCAGGACCAGAAGCTTCTCTCCCCTAGGCCTGGGGGCATTGCTGAGCTGGAGGTCTCAGAGCTGGAGTGAAGCCGACCCCTAATGCCTAAAGAGATCACAGAAGCCCGCCTCTCGAAGTTTTGGATACCAAACACTCACTTGGGTCTCACTGATCATTAACTGGCCTCATGACCTGTAGAAGAAAAATAAACTCTCCCTATTTGTCTAACCTCCACAGTTTTTTGATTTCTTCTTCCCAATGAAAATACACTTTTCGTTTTCTCAGGCAGGGGACATTGAAACACATTGTCCTTCCTCTTTGAGCCAAACATCATCAGGAAATGATTTCCTGCCCCTCTCCCACTTCCTATTATAAAATGTTAGTAAAAACCCAGGCAGAAGTCTTTCAACTCTAGGTAATGACAAAACCCACAGAATCATTGTGGACATGTTTGTGTCCTGAGGAAGACTCTGAGTGACTGCAGGGCAAAGACCTTCTCCTTTCATTTTGAATCCCCAGGGCCTAGAATAGAACTGTTTAGTGTATATTTAACAGAAAGTGTGGAAAAATATGAAGTTTGCCTCTAGCAGTACTATCCTTTCAAAGACTCCAAGAGCTAGAAGTAAAGCCCAATCTCTTAAAAGAGATGTTCAACATCATAAGTTCATGAATAAAGAAACTGAACAGCAGACAAAGAAAGTGACCTATTGCAACCCTGGTCGATGTGGCTGCACTGGTCCGTAGCCAGGGCGTTTCCAGTGCATCACACGTCCTCTTCACCCAAAGGAGTGGCAGAAGCCACAGAAAGCTAGTTCTGGGCAGGTCAGGGGAAGGGGAAGGCAAGGTACTTGCCCAGCACTCCTTAAATTGTAGCTCCCCGCTTCGAGGTGGAACCAGTCAGCAGGGCACTACCACACTTTCTGGACAATAGCTCTGTGAGGTGCTCACAGCTTTAGAGCACAGAAAGGCTAAGTAACTTGCACAAGGTCATGTAGAGTTAGGACAAACTGATCCCAGTGGCCATGCTCTGCACCTCTGCACCAGACAGTAACAGTTCCCAAGAGAGCCTTGGCGCCATGTCATCATGGCTGTGTCAGGTCTGCCCAAGATGAAGGGAACATGATTTTGGAGGGGCCAGCCCTTGCTTGCCCTGGTGCACACGATCCCACTACACTAGCACTGCTGCCATCAGGAAGGAGAGGGGCAATAAACAGGGCACCACTGAAGGCTGCTCTGGTGTCACAGACCACACCAGGTGTGGTAGACCAGTTCCCCGGAGAAGAGACACCAAGATGGGGCTCAATGTGGGAGAGATTCACTGTAGACAACACCTGTGACAAATAAGGGGTGCTGAAGAAGGCAGACACAGTCTTTAGGCCATGATGCAAGTCTGACACCTGTGAAGAAGAGGAAATGGCTGACATAGGAAAACTCCTGGACTGCCTCAGTTCCTGGAATGTTCTGGCAAGGTCAATGGGGAATCCTCAAGCTGAAGTTTCTTTCTTTTTATTTTTTTATGGAATTTTTCTTAAGTTTATTCATTTATTTTGAGAAACAGAAAGCACGAGCAGGGGAGGGGCAGAAAGAGAGGGAACAACAACAACAACAAAAAAAACCCAAGCAGTCTCCGCATGGTCAGTGCAAAACCAGAGGTGGGGCTCAAACCCAGGAACCGTGAGACCATGACCTGAGCCAAGCCAAGAGTCGACGCTTCACCGCCTAACCGACTGAACCACCCAGGGGCCCCCAGCTCCAGTTTCTTGTTAATGAAATCCTGTCTTACAGGAATGACCCTGATTAGCCATCCCCACCCTGCTCAGTCACTAGCCGGGATCAGTTTCAGATCATCCTTCAAAGATGAGGATAGATCCAGAAACGCTGTAACCGGGACCATGAATCAGTTAGAGTCCCCAGGGGCAGGAGACTGAGGGCTGCGTTTTCAAAGCCGCTCACACCACGGCCAGAGCTGGCACACAAAGCCGGTGACTTCAGTCACTCCAGCACAGTATTCCTTGTGGGTGGCATCAGTACCGCTGACACTTAGCGCCTTCCCTTTCCCCTTCGTCATCGAGTACTACTCTTCAAGCAGGGCTGGAGTGCCCTGTGTGCAGGACCACCTGTCTCAGCACCATCCAGAGAAACTGGAATCCATGGGCCTGGAGCCTTAGAGACTCTGAGAGAGGGCACTTGCCTGAGACCACCCAGCTGCTATAGATGATAACCCAGAGACACCAAAAGGGGAAGTAGGAACCTTCAACGGGGCGGGTGTAATCAAGTACAGTTTGGAGAGAGGGGTCCTAATCACGGCTCACGCATTGGACGGAGTCTCTTTGGTGTCAGAGTAAGAGGAGGCTCTCTGAGGGGGGAAGGGAGACTGTCCATTTCACAGTCTCACCTGGGCTTCCCTCTGCCCCTCTCCCCCTGCACCCAAAAGTGGATCTCAAGCCCTCAAGGAGCTTTCTCCCTGACTTCCCCTCATGGTTGTGAGAAGGTGAAGAGAGGACACAGTCTTCTGCCATCTGCATGTAACTCTTGGGTTTCATTTTGGCCTTGTCTAAGGAAAACTTTCTAACCACAGCTAACAGTTGCAGTGTGATAGGATTGGAGGCACGTGGGCTGGGATTAAACCGCAGCTCCTTCTCACCCTAGACATGTGACTTTGGACAGATGGAAGCTTCTCGGAGCCCAATTTCTTCATCTGCTAACGGGGTGTAGTAAACTACCTGACACTTGGTAACTCATTCTTCCTCCTTCTCCAAATGGAAAGAGTCTAACCGACACCCTAGGTGTCACTTCTCCCAATCCCATAACCCCCAAAATGGAAAATGATGGCAAGGCTCCCCACTATGCCCTCTCTGGTTGACACTTGGACCCCTAACCAGACCCCAGCAGGCATCCCATGAGGAGCTGATCCAGTAGGCTGGTTGGCTGTGAAATCATCAGAATCTCTATTCCTTCCCCCTCACTCTCAGTAGCTCTGTGCCTATTAAAAAACAAAAACAAACTAACAAAAAACTCATTTACTTGCCCTGGAGGTATAGAGGAGAGTAAGTAAAGTATATGGTGGTGGAAGAAGCTTGAAGGAGGGTGGACGTGGCCAATGGTAATTTTGCAGCTCTCAAAAAAAATATTGCCAAGACTTCTAGATAACATCTTTCCATCAGGTAACAATGAAAGCAAATGAAACACCATCATATAGCAGGCCAAAAACATATCATTAACTCCTGTAATGTTACATGTGTCGTATTCTCTTTTTAAAATTTTTTTAAATGTTTTATTTATTTTTGAGAGAGAGAGGGAGAGAGACCGCATGAGCAGGGGAGAGTCAGAGAGAGAGGGAGATACAGAATCTGAAATAAGGCCCCAGGCTGAGCTAGCTGTCAGCACAGAGCCTGACGCTGGGCTCGAATCCCACGAACGTGAGATCATGACCTAAGCTGAAGCCAGACGCTCAACCGACTGAGTCACTCAGGCACCCCTTCTCTTTTTTGGAAAATACATATTAATTTGATAATCATGATAAATTCATACTGTTAGATTTTTTTTTAGAGGGAGACAGAGATAGAGTATGCTAGTGGGAGAGGGGCAGAGGGAGAGGGAGAGAGAATCTTAAGCAGGCTCCACACACCACGTGGGGCTCCATCGTATGAACTGTGAGATCATGACCTGAGCTGAAATCAAGACTCAGACGTTTAACTGACTGAGCCACCCAGGTGCCCCTCAGATCATTTTTTAATTTACTTTAACATTATGCATATAATTAAGTTTATTATCTTTCCTCTATTCTCCTCCTCCCTTCTTACACACACACACACACACACACACACACACACACACACACACACACACACTGGCCCCTGGCACTCACAGTAGGAGCAAAGGAAGACACCTTGAGCCAGATGCAGGTGGTGGGCAGAGGTGGTGAAGAGTGTGTGCAATTGTTCTCTTCTGGTTGCTTCTCTTTTCTCAGAGAAATAGCAAGCAAGGTTGCCAGTTGAGAGTAAGGTTTGGAGAGGAGATATTGAGGTTTGAGAAGAAAGAGTCTGAGAGACTGAACTCATTTTGAAGTGTGCCTGTGATGAAGAGAGTCTCAAACAAATACAGCAGGATCTCTAAAGTCTTTCTCTGCTGTCTCCAGTTGTAACTGAAGTCCTACCTGGGAAATAACAGATGCTAAGTCCTTGCCCTCCTACCCCCTCCCCCACCCCCTCCACTGTATTCTAAAGGGACTGGAAGGACTTGGAAAGACAAATCCCAGGAGGATGTAGGAGAAGGTATGCTAGTGGGAGAGGGGCAGAGGGAGAGGGAGAGAGAATCCACCTCCCCTCTGCTGAAAACCAGTGACTGAATGGAAAATAGAGAGTCATAGTTCTGTGGGGTTTCTCCCTTACCTCTTGAAAGGGGAGGGGAGGTGGTGCTCTTTCTTATTCTCCACAACCAGTGAGTGAAAGCCTACCAGCTGAGATCGAAGGTGACCATATCAAGGGGGCCTGGGCATCTATTTGCAAGTTGGATGTCTCGGGGCCTATTTACGAGGGATGGGGGGAATATAAGACAGCAGTAGGCGAGAAACCTGCACTCCCACTGTTGGACGTGAGCAGGAAGGATGAGTTTCCCTTGGGCTCAGAAGATAGCTGTCTTGAACCTTTGCTACCAGTGCTCCACCAATAAGAATGATCTCAGGGCAATATTTGAGAGGAGCAAGGAGCCCCAGATGGAAGAAAGGAATGTCCCCTTTTCTCCTCCAAGTCCCTTGGGCCCAGGGCTGATGGAGGTGGGGAGCATGGAGGGCATGACACTGAAATTTAGGATTTATTGAACTGGGCTGGGATTCCCACTTCTGGGTATAAATCCAAAGGAAAGGAAAACAGGGTCCCAAAGGGTCTGCACTCCTGTGTTAACTGCAGCATTACCCACAATAGCCAAGATATGGAAACAACCTAAGTGTCCGTCAACAGAAGAGTGGATAAAGATGGGGTATATGCATACACACAGAGGGATACCATTCAGCCACGAGAAAGAAGGAAATCCAGCCATTTGTAACAATATGGATGTGCTTCATTTAGGGCATTATGTGCAGCCAAACAGTCAGACAGGAAAAGACAAATACTGCGTGATATCACTTACATGTTGAATCTTTAAAAAAGGTCAAACTCCTAGAAACACAGTAGGAAAGTGGTTGCCAGAGGCTGGGAGGTGGGGAAATAGAGAGAGGTTGGTAAAAAGGTACAAACTTTCACCTGTAAGATGAAGGTCTGAGGATGTGAGGTGAAACATGGTGAGTACGTGGATAACACTGTATTGTATACTTGAAATTCGCGAAGAGAATAGACCTTGAATGTTCTCCCCCCTACCCCCACCCCAAATATAAATATGGCAGTAATAGTGGGTTAATTAACTAGCTGGGAGGAATCCTTTCACAATGTAAATGGGTATCAAATCACCACAAAGTATGCTTTAGATATTTTACAATCTTCTATGTCAATTATCCCTCAATAAAGCTGAAATTTATAAAAAATACTAGACTGGGATCAACTGTTTTTTTTTTTTTTGAAGTTTATGTTGAAAGAGAGAGAGCTCAAGCCAGGAGGAGCAAAGAGAGGGAGAGAGAGATTCCCAAGCAGGCCCCGTGCTGTCAGCTCACAAACTGTGAGATCATGAACTGAGCCAAAATCAAGAGGTGACTTAACTAAGCCACCCAGTCACCCCTGGATTGGGTTTTTAATACGCTCCCCACTCCCACCAAAAGACCAAAACGAATGTGATATTCTAAGGGACAGAAAGCAGCTTCCACAGAGTGCTGTGAAGGCAGTAGTTGGAGAAAAATAAAATCATTTCATGTTTGCTTTTCACTAAATTCAGATGATTTACCAAACCAGCTAGAGGTAGAACAGGTCATGCCTCAGATTCCACTTGTTAAAATGCTCGTCTGCTCTTTCTATACTGTAAGATTTAAGCAGGTCTGCTGTTTGGCCAGTGCTAATAGAACTCTAGTGTTCTACCTATTCTAGATTCCTAACTACTGGGAAAAAAAAAAACTCAGAACCAGGAGAAATGTTTCCTCTTTTCCTACATCTGCAGAAAAGCACCCACTATTCTGTGCTATAAAGTCAGCTCTTACCAACTGAGAAATTGAAAGCAGTCATGAAGGTCTCTACCTTAATCTTCTGCTCAGAAATCTTGTATAAAAATGTATAGACTACGTGTTTTATATTATTCTAAAACTGTGCTCAGAATATTTATACAAAGGAGTCTGTTAAGACATCTGAATTGAAGACATAACATTGTTCTGTGAATTGTAGCCCAACATGCTTGAAAGTCTGCAACTCCAATTGGTTGTCTTACCAAAGAACCTGTTTTCCATTTTGCAATATTCAAACATGTTTGTTTTCTGAAATATATAAATATATATGAGTGTTTTGAGACATAAAATGAACTTTGGAATTCCCTTCTCCCTTTATGTATAAAAGAATAATAAATTTCATGCCTGTGTTAAAGTTCTGTTCAAACACAAGGCTGACAGCTTTGTCTCAGGTAGGGCAGCACACGTGCATAGTTAAGGCGTCAGACTCTGTGTCTCACAGTGCATCTCAGGTCACTCCGAGCAACTGTAAAGTAGCAGGTGTTTGAACAGATGTGTCTGAAACAGATGTGGAACTGCATGTCGAAAGCATTCACATCAACACAACCTGATGAACCTCCAGAGTAAATATTTATTGAATGTCTCTCATGGGGCAGGCGGGGAAGCCACAATGAGAATAAGATAATTCCTCACAAGGAACCTGAGGTTGTCCTCAGAAGACACCCAATCACCACTCAACAGGACCAGTGTGGTGACAGGGCTGGAGACAGAAGGCTGTGCGTATGAGGAGAAAGTGGCCAAATGCCTGAACAGTCACAGCAAGCTTCACCTAGAAGGTTCTACCTGAGCTGGGGCTTGAAGGATGAGGAAGAATCTACCAGGTGGAAAAGGAGAGGGAAGAACATTAAGAAATGGAGAAAGGAGATGAGTATTCGTTGGAACATGATGAGAAGTTCAGCATGATTGATCTGTTACTTGTAAAGAAAGATAACTCTGGAGGACAAGAAGGAAGGCAAGACTGGAGTTAAGGCACCAGACAGGAGGTCATTAACAACATTCGTTTAACATGTACTGATCTAGTACCTCTCGTGTTCCCAGGCACTGTGCTAGGTTGTGTACAGACAAGACTAAAGACAAGCAAAGAAAACAACAAAACTGGCAATACGTTAAGTGCCATGGCCAGCAACGTACAGAGTACAGCTTGCAGCAGCACCTCCCCAGACATGAGTAGCCTAGACTGCAGAAATCCAGCTGAAAAATACTGGTGCAAGAAAGTAAAAGAGTAACAGATATGAAGGACATTTCGGAGGCACACCATCTGGCAGCTGCTATTGGGACCCCATAGCGCCCTCACTGTTCCTATGCACTTTACAGCCTGTCACGGCAAGCACCTGAGTCTCTGCCTGACCGTGTCCGGCTTGCACAAGAGGTGGGCCAAGAAGTACCAGGGAGTTAGCATCCCTAGGAGTGGTCCTCAACCAATGCCAAATGGAAGGTGATGGATGAACACCCCAGGTTTGCTTGCCCCTTGGGAGGTGGAACTCTGAGGGGTGCTTTACAGAGAACCCAGATGGACTAGTCCCAACTGCCCAGAGCGCTAACCTGCTCAGTATCACACCTTGTGCTGGCTTCCCTCCCCTCCTGGTCTCACTACCCCATTCTCCGACCAGGGCTTCCTGGAATCACCTCCCAATAAACTACTTATTCTTAAATCTTTGTCTCAGAGTCCACTTTTGGGGGAACTCAACCTGAAACAAACAGAAAAAAACTTAGCAAAACATCAGATGATGAAAATGAAGACTCAAATATGGGACTATGAGACTTCTAGCTTGGGAGATGCTGACTTCCACCAACTGAGATAAAGATTCTTCAGGACAGAAAGAGGGACTGGGTCAGACGGAACAGGATGAATTTAGAAAGACGAGTTTCGGTTGCTCAAGGTACATGTTATCTCAAAATTCTTGGAGTACAAGGTTCAAACTCTTGACTTTGGAAAAAGTGAAAAGAAACTGGACTACACAAGAGGAAAAACCATGAGAAATGATGTCGTCTCTCTCTAATGGGCAATTCCAGTATCTTCCTTTGACCCAAGAGAATACAAAGCCCTGGCTGTCTCTTCCAGCCTGTTTCTATATTCTAGTTTCTCATAGTTGGAGGGACTCACTCCTTTAAAACCATACATCACTCCCCACCAGCAGCCAGCAATGGCAGCTGTAGAGTCACTGTCTCCACCATGGAAAAAGGCTCGATGGGCAAGCTCCTTCCAGGAGTCTCCTGCAGCCAGGATGGCATCGTAGGCAATCATGGGGGCATCGTGTCCACTGCTGCCACCCCAGCCAGAGTAGCTCACGGAGGTATAGAACTGATCCCTCTCCTTCACATCAAAGGGCTTGGGGAAGGTAGGGGCCGATTTGCCATCCAAAATCCCTCTAAGTTTTAGGTATTTTTCCCACTGGTCTTGGAAGTAGGACCTGTAGGAAGGAAAAATTCTACAGTCAATCGAAAAAAATAAATTTGAAAATGATTAAGGAAAGGTAGCAGATAGATGTGTGAACAGGGAAAATTCCAAGACGACTTCAACTTCTGGTACTAATATCAAAATTGTATTAAATAATCAAAATGACAGATGCCTGGGTGGCTCGGTTGGTTACGTGTCCAACTCTTGGTTTTGGCTCAGGGCATGATCTCGTGGTTCTGTGAGTTCAGGCTCTGCATTGGGCTCCGCACTAATAGCATAGTGCCTGCTTGGGATTCTCTCTCTCCCTCCCTCTCTCTCAAAAGAAATAGATAAGCTTATTTTTAAAAAAATGCTTAAAAACATCAAGATGAGGGGCACCTGGCTCAGTCAGTTAAGCATCCAGCTCTTGATTTTGGCTCAGGTCATGATCTTAAAGTTTGTGAGACTGAGTCCCGCATTGGAATTCTCTCTCTCCTTTCTCTGTCCCCTCTCCCCACTCTCTCTCCTCCCCCTCTCTCTCTGTCAAAAAAATAACATTTCTAAAAAATAAAAATGAGCTTTAATTGGCATTCATTCAATAAATTTTTGCCAAGGATTAATATAAACAAGGCACTGATAGCTGTTGCTGAATAAAAAGATATATAGCAAGCTAAAGGTGAGAAATAAAGATCTATTTTTCCTGAATTGAGAATGTCAAGTGTCACCTTTCAAGGGTGGAATTTATTTTCTTTTATCTTCTTAAGAAATCTTGACTGTATTTAATGTATACGACATGCTGATTTAATACACAGATACACAGTGAAAAGATTACTAGAGTCAAGCTAATTAATACATCATTTCCTTATATACTTCTATTGTGGGTTGTTTTTTGAGATAGAACTTTGGAACATTATGATCATAAGTGATTTCAGCAGAAACCTTCTGGAGCTTTTCATTCTAAGAAACACAATGTGAGGTGAACTCATGAAAAAGGGAAATTGTGGCTTTACCCCTTATTAATGAGCTGGTGGGAAAAAATCTATCTCTTAGGCACTCTAACCGAAGATTTCAAAATATTGTGTGTCAAGACAATACTGAATAAACAAGTTCCAGGAAAGAAGCAGTGACGTTCATAGTGGGATAGGATAGCTACAAAAACTACAGAAAGTTGGAATACAAAATAGGATCCTTATACAAGAGGGAAGTACCACAGGTGTATACTCATTGAGGTCTTCACTTGGCTACTTTGTGGCAACCACTGCTGGTACTGAACTTGAAATCCTTAGCAGGTGGGCTGGAGTAGGGGGTGCTGGACGCAGCAGATGGTGAGAACAACGACAGTGCTTTGATCAGTGAATTCTAGATACACACGTGCATTTCTGTGCACACACAGACTTACTCACTTCCTAGCAGGAGCGGCACCTACCAACTTACCAGTGTTGAAGATTCTCCTCCAAAAAGTAGCCTGATTGGATAATGTACTTTTTAGCTTCTGGTAGCACCTCCATCAAGTCTTTTCCCCATTGTCTGGGGGGCTTGTTGTTCACAGCATAGGCTGTAAAAAGAGCAGAAACGAGAGCGCCCAGGTAGCCTGTGGGGTGGTGGTGGGTCATCCTGCCACTCTCGATGCTCACCTGGATCAGCGTGTCTAGCTGTTTAGGGTGAGGGAATCTGAGGCCGATGCACATGGCACGCATGGCAGCCCCACAGCCGCCCTCGTGGTTGTTAAAGGGAATCCTCCAGCCGTTGGCCTTATCTGGCTCCAGCAGCATGGCATTCTGCACCGAAGCAGACCCTGGGAAGAGGAAGGGGGAACAGAGGGTCAGTGGAACCACAGCACAGGCCCCGGCAGGACGACAGGATCAAGATTAGTCTCCAAGTTTCTCTGATGGAAAGGAAAAGCCAAAAGAATATGATGATGAATGCCCCCAAACTCCAAACCCTAAGCCAACCCTGTTCCTTACTCTCTCTATAACCCTTAGTATGAGAAGATTACTACGAAAGAATCGGATTTGTGTAGAGTGTCTTGGAATCTTTATCAGTTATTACTGAGACATCACAATGACTCAAAAAGGTAGGTGTACCATAGTACTCTCTTTTTGAAATGAATAAGTTAAGGGGTTGCCTGGGTGGCTCATTTGGTTAAGTGTCTGACCCTCGATTTTGGCTCAGGCCACGATCTCACGGTTCGTGACACTGAGCCCTGTGTCGGGCTCTGCTCTGCCAGCACGGGGCCTGCTTGGGGTTCTCTCTCTCTGTTCCTCCCCAGCTCGCACATGTGCACGTGCTCTCTCTCTCTCTCAAAATAAATACACATTTTTTTAAAAAACGAATGAATAAGCTGAGGCTCAGAGCTTAAGAACCTTGCTCAAAATCATGTAAACAGCTATTTAATGGCCCCATCAAACCATCACACTCCAAGCCCAAGCCTTTTTTTTTAAAATGTGTATTTATTTGAGAGAGAGAGAGAGTGCAAGCTGAGGAGGGGCAGAGAGAGAGAGACACACAGAATCTGAAGCAGGCTCCAGGTTCCAAGCTGTCGCCCAGAACCTGATGTGGGGCTCAAACTCATGAATCATGAGATCATGACCTGAGCCGAAGTCTGATGCCTAACTGACTGACCCACCCAGGTGCCCCAAGCCCAAGCCTGTACAGGACCCAATGAAACCTGAGAATTAGAGATCCTGAATGTCAGAAAGAAGCTGTAGATTCTACAGTGAGGAGCACCAGGCTCAGAAAAGGAGCAATGGGCCCAGAGCAACAATGAGTCTTTGGATGCCCTATGTGTTTTGTAATCCTCTTTTTGTTTTTACCTTAATATATCTTTCCATATCAGTAAATATTTACCTGCATAATTTTAAAAGGCTGTGAATATGTCACCACAGTTAAATAAATTAAAGAACACCTAGGTTGTTTCTATTTTTATCACAACTACTAAATATAACTGTCTCCTTGATATTTAAACATTTTTAATGACTGCCTTGGGACTGCTTTATTCTCCACTGTCCAGGACCTCCGGAGGCAGCACTCACCTGGCGCTCGGCCATCCATGTCTTCCATGCAGGCTTGGTAATGCTTAGCAAGTAGGGAATACAGCTGAGCCAAATCCAAGACCTTCCCGGCTTCCACAAGAGCGTCTGCCGTGGCCAGGTGCATCACTGTGTCATCACTGACTCTCCACCTCTCCACATCTATGGCGTCCAACCCACCACGCTGGGCCAGCTGCTGGTGAATCTTTTCTCCATCTCGCAGAAACTCCCACTTCCCGTTGAAGTACCCCAAGGCATCTCCAGCTGCGCTCAGCACCATGGCAGCCACATACCTTTCCATCAGTCCCTCGCACATGATGAGGCTGTGTCTGGGGGAATAGTAAGACACACAGAGGATGAGGAAAAAGAAGAATCTAAAAATAATGGGCCTCTCTACGCTGTATTGAGCACTTAACTACTTGTAGGCATTGTACATCTCAGGCAATCCTCAGAACTGCTCTATGAGGAATATATTAGACCCATTTTATACGTAAATTGAGGATCACCAAAATAACACAGTATCAGAAACATCATGTGCCTTGTCATAGGTCACAGAGCTAATAAGTGGCAGGGCTGAGGTTCCAGCTTATGTCCACCTGACTCCACAGCCAATGACTTTAACTATCATTCTATCTTTGCCTCTCTGCGAGTGGCAAGCCTGTTAAATTCTACAAGTCGAACCAGGCTTATCATTTTCTCTTTTTAGTTGGGATTTGGCCTTGGAAGTGCATCCTTCCTTTATTAAATAATAGTACTTTTCATTGGCATCACAATGCACAGTTTGCAAAGCACCGGAATATTCTCTACCTCAGTAGTAGACAGGGATTAGTGGATGCATTTCAGATAAGAACACTGAGGCTTGGACAGAGAAACTGACACAACCAGTGAATGGAGGCACAGAGACCCAAATCTTCTGGTGGCAGGCCACTCCTCCTCAACACAGATCTACTTACCTTGGGCAACCTTTTTGTGCCTCAGCCTCCACATCTCTAAAATGGTGACAAAAATAGTAACAACCTCACTGGTTTATTGTGAGAAGCAAATAAATTAAGTTTTGTAGAGCACATACAACAGTGTTTAGCACATACATAGCAAGCACCATTTTATTATTCGTATGAAACCAAGGGAAAGATTTTTGTTACTCAACTAGAATACCTTCTTCCTACAATATTTCTTTCGACAGCAATATTTTAATTTTGTTTTCCTGATAAATGATTTGACTTATACAGTCGGGATCTCAGCTAATAGTCGGTCCATGAATGTAACCCCTGGTGAAGTACTGGTTTCCCTGTTGTTGCATTTCCAATTCCTGGTTGTGTCCTATCTGCCTGTAGCATTCATGTTCAAAGCCCTCCACCATCTGCCCCAACTCTATCCACCTACCATACTCGCATAAGCCAGGCACTTTTAAAGGTGCCCAGCTGCAGTTAGGCTTGCTAAACTTCCCCTCAGCTCAAGCTCTTTCCTGGCACCTCCCACCACACCCTTCCTCTCCTCCACTTACCTAAACCCTATTTACTCAGGGTTAAGTTCAAGTCCTAGGGCTTCCAGGAGTCTCTTTCAGCTGCACTGCTGTGGGCCAGGGAATGCAGGCTGGCAAGCACCTGGAGAATAGTAAATGATGAAGACAAGCTGAGGATCCCAAAACCAAGTTACTGATCGTGCTGAGTTTCTCGACTCACAAAGGGTATTTGTAAAACCTTATTTACATATTTTACTATTTATAAATGATGTCTAGGAAATGGAGTTCAGGCTCCTGGCTCTGGTCTGCCAAGAATCAGGTGCATCACTGTGGACAAACCACAGAGGACCTCAATTTTCCTATCTGTAAATAGGAGAGTGGGGGCTCCCATCTTGTGCTGAGACCTTCTGAGACAAAAGTTAGTTGGATTTTGAGGACCAATTTACAACCCCCGATATGCTCTCAGCTTCTTTTCCACAATTCCTTCTGGCTCCATCCGAATGTGCGTTTTTGTGCATTGCAATACAGGGGATGACCATTTCTTTCCTTGTAAATTCTTTTTAACCTTTACATGTACTACTCAGCCTCCTGCTTCCACAACACAGTTTTTCCTTAAACTCTTCCTCTACCATTTACATTGTCGCCCCAAATTATAAATTCAAGTAAACTCAAAACTTCAAAACTAAGGTCTGCGCGGTTTCTTCCTGGCAGTCTTCTCCTTTTTAATTTAATTAATTAATTAATTTACTTACTTACTATTTACTTATTTATTTATTTACTTACTTACTTACTTACTTATTTATTTTGGTGGGGAGGCGGGTGAAAAACGCAGATGGGCGGGGTGGGCACCTGCTCACTGCCTGGAGGCGAGCGCTCTGGGAAACGCTGGGCTGGACTTGCGTGTCCCCGCGGGAGGCGGACGTCGCGCTGGCGGGGAGGACGAGTGGGAGGACCCAGCAGGCAGGCCTGCTGGGAGGAGTGCGTCCGCTGAGCTGCGGGAGGACGGCGGGGAGGAGTACCTGATCGCCGGGTACGGGAACTCGCGCAGGACCAGGGCGGGGCGGGGCGCCGTGAGCGCAGGGTGCGCGGAGAGTCCTGGCTGCATCTGGTGTGTGGTGGTTCCGGCCCACCTCGAGGGGAACGCCCAGCTCAAGGGCGGAGCCGCGCAGCCGCGTTAGGGGGACCGTGCCCAGGTTCCACGGACCGCGGACTAGGGCTCCTCGCCGTCCCGGCAGCGCTGTGGTCTTCTGCGCCTGAGCGGAGGCGACGGGACCTCCGCCACCAGCTCCCTGGGCTGGGGATAGGGCTGGGCAGCCCCTGGCATTTCGGAATGTCAGGGCTCAGGGAACCGGACTCAGAAGCTGAGGGTCCATAACTCACCTGTAGCCCCTTGTTGACACCTCGGCCTTTGCTCTGATCAGCTCTTCTGGGTTCTGGTGAGCCAGTGTGTGACCAAATACTGGGGAAAGGGTATGGAGTGCAAGGCCTTTGTCGGGGTTCTGAATCCTCCCATAAAACAGGAAGATAATAGCTTTTGTTTCTTATGGTGGTTGTAAGGATTAATTTTATTATTATTTTTTAAATAATTCTTTAGATTTTTTTTTTTATGAGAAAGCGCCAGCGGGGAAAGGGCACAGAGAAAGGGGGCAGAAGAGCCCAAGCAGTCTCGGAGCAGATATATGGGGTTTGAACTCATGAACCCAACTGTGAGATCATGACCTGAGCCAAAGTCAGATAGATACTCAAGGGACTGAAGGACACAGGTGCCCCAGGATTAAGTTAATTTAAATTCATCATTTATTTGGTAGCAGTTTAAAAGTTTTGCATCCTGATAGTAAATAAAAGCAAAGGAAAACTAACAGTATTTTGGTTTGGATAAATTAATGTTGGTTTTGGAAAGAATTAGAATTACCATATATAAGAATTCTATATACCAAAATTTTAATTTCATGCCTATCTATCGGGCTATAATTACCTAGACTGGTCTGAGAGTTTTTGTTTTTCTTTTTGTTTTCAACTGAGATACAATTTACATGTAGTGAAATGTACTTATTTGGTGTGCTCTTCAGTGTTTTAATAAATATATATATATCTGGCTAACCATAATCAAGATACAGAATGTTTTCATTACTCCAGAGAGTCTCCTTGTGCCCATGCAGTCAAAGCCCCACCTCCACCTGCACCGTTAGCCAAAGTAACTTTTTGGTCGTATACAAAAATCAACCCACTCAACTTCTGAGGATGTAGTCAGAGAACTTTTCTTAATGAGGAACATTTTTTTTTAAATTTTTTTCCTGTTTTTTATTTAATTTTGAGAAACAGAGAGAGGGAGACACAGAATCCGAAACAGGCTCCAGGCTCTGAGCTGGCTGTCAGCACAGAGCCTGACATGGGGCTTGAACCCACGAACCATGAGATCATGACCTGAGCCGAAGCCGGACGCTTAACCAACCAACTAAGCCACCCAGGTGCCCCGTGAGGAACATTTTTAATAAGCATCCCTGTCAAACTCATGTGTTTCAGTTTAAGATGTCTGTTCATAAATATTGTTCATAGTACATAGTGCTCTTTCTGTAAGAATCCATGGAATTGTGTTTCTTTGGCCTGAATGTAAATAGTAACTGGGGTTGTTCTAAGCCATTAGTTTCCTTTTACTTTATGGTGCCCCTGGACCTCGCTACCACTTAGATAGGCTCTGAGCCATGAATAGTGTTGTCATCCTTTACCACCCTGTGGTTCCCAATCCCCACACTTTGTTAACTCCAGCCCTGCTGAAAGTGCATTTTTTTTCTATTGTGGGTGATTTATGTAGTGCCTTCTTTAGCATCCCAGTGCATAATGCCAGCTAATATCTCTGCCTTTACTTGGGAAGAACAATGAAACACCAGGACAGTAATGACCCAGGGTTTTACTGAAACCTCTTCTTTTTTTAAAAAAGTTTTTGTTTAAATCTAAGTTAACATATAGTGTAGTAGTGTTTTCAGGAGGAGATGTTTCCACCAAGAACACTGCTCTAGGGGCTCCTGGGTGGCTCAGCTGGTTAAGCGTCTGGCTTCAGCTCAGGTCATGATCCTGCAGTTTGTGAGCTCAAGCCCCACATCAGGGGCTCTGCTGTCAGCACAGAGCCCGCTTCAGATCCTCTGTCTCCCTCTCTCTCTGACCCTCTCCCACTCACAATCTCTCTCTCAATAATAAATAAACATTAAATAAGTAAATAAATAAATAAGAACACTGCTCTCAAAAGAACCAACAACCAAGCCTCAGTCATGGTCCAAAAGGATGTTCTCCCAATGATAATCTAGAAAAATTGGCTAGAGATGCTCAACAATTGGCCCCAGAAAAGGGAAAACAAAATTAGAAATCTAATAACTATTGGTTCAATAAAAAGAGAACTTTGGTTTGACCAAAATAGAAATCCAATCCTACCAGAAGTTTTAAAATCCCCATTACTGACTACTGTACATGCATTGAATCATTGGTCCACTGATAAAATTATAACTTTTATGAACCCATACTGGTGGGGAAATACCAGTAGAGCTACAAAAAGTGCTTATTTTGCTTGCTCAACCTGCCCCAAATACAACCTAGAGAAATACAAAATACAACTCTGCTGGACACTTTAAATTCCCCAGTGGGCCATTCGAGGTTTGGCAAATGGATTTCATTCAGCTTTTCCACCTCAGGGATAAAATACGTTTCAGTCATGGTTTGTATGTTTTCTCACTGGACCAAAGGTCTTCCTTTTAGGCAGGTTACTTCTCTTCGGTGGCTAACATCCTACTAGAAAAGATTATCGTACCTGGGGACCCCCCCTTCCCCGAACTTCATATTGACTGGGTAACTCACTTCACTGTTAAAGTGCGTTAGAAGGTCCGTGGCACTTGGACACTTGTACAACACTTTGTGCTTCCCACCTTGTTAAATATACTAATAGCATCATTAAGACCCGGCAAAATTTGTAGAGACTCTTCAAATACCCTGTGGCCAAAGGCAATGCCATCAGTCCTTCTAAGTCTCAGGTCCACACCTTCTGGAACCCATACACTTGCACCCTTTGAGATAATCACAGGGCACCCAGTGCACCTGGCTCCTGTTTCCCTTGATATACAGCTGATTAGAGGAAGATATACTTCAATAGTGTAAAGGCCTAATTGCTTCTTTTGAAAAGAACCGAGCTTTAATAAAACAATCCATAGTACACTTGCAAGAGATGAATACCTCAAGCATCACTCCTTATAGCCCAAAGGCTTTGTCTCTTGGAAAAGACAGGCTAGACTCTCTTCAACTTCACTGCAAGAACCCCTAGCAGGGGCTGCCAAACTCCAGGGAATAACCTCTTGGATCCAGGTGGCACACCCAAAGAATGCACCAAACCCCAACTGGGCCTGCACATCAACTTGTGACCTGAAAGTAAAGATTTCCCAGAGTTGAAGCAGATGGCAGCTGAGGGAGACAGCTTTCCTAAAGTAACCAGACCAGGCCTATAAACCTTCTTTCCCTTGCTCTTTCTTCATTCTGCCTTTCATTGTCTGCATTTCCCAATCCCTGTAAAAGGGGGAAACTGCTCCAATTGTTAGATTTGCCATCAGAAAACTCAAATCTATCCATTACAGCATTGACTCCTTCGTTCAACCTGTAATGAATTTTGCTGAAATCCCAGATGCCACTGTATGCCCAATTGTTCCACCAGTCGCTTTTATAAAGTTAGAATACTAAATCCATATACCCCCATTCCTTGCCTCAATTTAACCCAACCCTGAGGTGGGAGAATGAGATTCATTAAAAATATATATAAAACATACTGCAGAACATTCAGCATAAACCAGACTATCTGTAGGCTTGCTATCAAACCCATGTATTAGAGTGGTCTTTCAACGTGTAATAATAACAATGTTTGAGTCTTGACTGAATGATGCTAATGCCTCCGTTAGCAACCAGAGTCCATAAATGCTAATACTTATGAGGGAGCCCTATGTGCACCACTTGGCTACTACTCTATATGAGGAAGTTTTGGCAATGGGCAGCTCACTGTTGTGACAGCAGGAGGATGAAAGGGCAATGTGCTTTTCCTATATTTACTGTTCTGTTTTCTCTTCATAACACACCAGAAGCCTACCACTGGTCCACTCACTAAGCCTCCATGGCCATCTTAAACGGAAATTTCCAGGAGGCATTCAGGACTCTGGGTTTGCTATAGGGACTTTCTCCCTTGGGCCAGAGCAAGTACCAATGAACACATGATCAGAAATCAGTCTTTAATATTGGGATAGTTAACCAATCACAGCCAAGACAATGGGAGCCCAAACACAGTCACGTGACTTGCTGCCTAAAGTAGTTTTAGATAATTGAATAGCCCTCAATTATCTATGTGCAATACCACCTGTTGCAGATGGATAAATTCTTCTGGGGAAGTATGTGCCCAACTGCATAAAATTAGGGAATAAGCACATTGGCTACAATAAATCTCATGTAATGATCCATGGTCCTTAGGCTTCTGGTTACCTTCAGGCTGGGTTCCTGGTTTAGCACCATCTCACAAACTGGATTTGTCACATTACTTTTAAATCTATTTTGTATAATCATTTTTAAGCTTTGTATCCATTACTTGTCAAACATGCCCAATATGGTGATGCTAACTTAACACTTTAAGATGATATCCAATGGTTATTTATGATGCTGGTAAGAAATAAACTTCAGATGGGAAATGCCTGAGAGTTCTCCCTCCTATCCTTCCTTGTTACTCAAATGTGACCTCAATGTTTTCCAATCTGTACACTTTCCCACTGACATGGGACATGACAACCAGGAAAGGTCCTTCCGGGTACCAAGGGACAAAATCACTAAGTGCAGAAAAACTGACTCTTGGTCAGTGATATTTGGAGGAAATATCTTGAACCAAAGGGAGAAATGTGGAAATGAATAAAATGGAATCAGTCTGCCCTGAGGAGGGAAGCTCTCATGCATATACCTTGCATTACAGTTTATTTTATATACAGCTTATTCTACTACCCCAACTAGAGGAATGAAGATTTTCCTCCTTGCCCAGCAACAGCCCAGCCAATGAGAAACTGCTACATCTCAACCACTGAGAAGTAGCCATGACTCTGAACTCTGGCTCTCCCCCAATAAACTTTCATTCAAAACCACCCCTCCCAACTTTTCCCATTCCTCTATAAAGCAAACCCCTCTCATTTGTTCTCTGGATCTTGACTATGTTTTATCGGAGTTTGCATGTCCCAAATTGCAGTTCATCTATTCCTGCATAAACTCATTTTGCTGGTAAAATAACTGGCTACTTTATTTTTAAGGTTGACAACACCTACTGACATTTTTTTCTCCTTGGTCAAAAATTAGAAAATGTTTCTGGGACATCAAGGACATGGTCAGGCAAACCAAAAGAACAATCTGTCAGCTACCTCCAAATAACTGCAAAGAACCATTACACTCCTCCATGCCCCCCCATCACCATACTCACCAGGCTTAAATAATAAAGACACTAATTATCTTACATAACAAAGTGTGTAGACATATCTAGATTCTTATGTTATATATATATATATGTATATATATATACACATATATACATATATATAACAGAGGTCCCCAGGGTTAATTATTTGTTATCATCAAGGATCCAGTTCCTCCATCTCTCTGCCCTACTAGTCTCACTGTGTTAGCTTGGTCCCCAGGCTGACATCTCTGACAGGTATAAAGTCCGATTACAATTACAGACAATGTGCAATGGGAAAATACAGTATCTCTTCTTTCAAGGATGAAGAAACTGTTTGGAAAGCCTCCTCCTGTGCTTCCCTCCAAGACTAAACTAGTCACTGTTAGATTATGAGTTTCCCTTTGATCAAGGGTAAAACATCTTCCCTGAGAGGTGGATACTTCCACAAAAATCAAGATTTTGTTCGTAAAGGAAAGAGTGCTAATCTGCCAAGAACTAATATTTCTCTGGCATTTTATTAGTGCTAGGCATGAGTGTAGATGCTGGAAAGACAGACATTGAAGATTTAGTTCCCCGTCCCCAGTGTTACTGAGGAAGATACAGTGCAGCTCTCGCCATTAGTCACCAATTCCGTATTATTTGCCATTTTGAGGCTTTTGCTGAGAAACAAACTTGAGGGACTCAGACCTAATGTCTGAGAAGTTTCATCTGTAAGCTGGAAATAATGGTGCTTTTCTTAAAGAGTTGTTAACAATGTCCAGGAGTGATCTTTATGTATCCTACAGATATTAAAGACCTACTGTGTACCAGATATATCCTAGGCCCTGACACAGGACCCTCTCTCGTGGAGTGAACCCAGCCATGTGATCTCATTTTAGGCTGCTGACTCATGATATTTTTAAAATGTTTTTTTAAATACAGTGTTTACATTTTTTAAATGAGAAAAGTGCATACTTTCAGCAGAAATGTTGGGAAAGCTTCTAAAAATCTCTCCAAAAGAAGTACCCACACATGTTCATGAAGGTAAGTGTTCCTGAATGTTCTTTGCAGAATTGTTTCAAGTAGCTGAAAGTTGGAAATAACCTCAATATCTGTTTACAGGGAAGTAAGTTTGTGTTTCCTTCTCCTAAATCATGGCATAATTATGGAACTGTTCAAAACCATGAGGCAGACATTTAAATCAGTAGACTTCAGGTATATAATCAAGCTCACATGGAAAGAGCTTAGAGATATTTTATTAAGTAAAAATATAAAATTTGAGAATAAAGAATATATATGGTATTATGTAAAAAAAGCTGTGTGTGTGCGTGCGTGTGCGTGCGTGTGTGTGTGTGTGTAAAATGACTGAAAGGATACACATCGAGTTGTTAATAATGATTATGATTACCTCTCAAGAGGATAATGGGACAGTTTGCCAGGAGAAGGGTAAGGGGAAACTTTTAATCTTTCACAATTAGAATTTTTACATATTATATGTAAATTTGATATCATTTATATGAAATTGGGAAAACAGAACCACTCATATTTCACCACTCATACTGTATATACTTAAAATCTTTGTTTTACACATGTTTTTGAAGAAATTTGGATCCTTTGTATATACAATTTTACTCTATTTTTAACCACTAGGCTTTACATTGTAAGCATTTCTGTCATTAGTGATAGTATTTTTAGCATAATTGATTCCAAATGCTCAGATAAGGTAAAGCCTTTAGCATAAACTCCCTTTCATATTGATACAAAGAAAATAAGGTCCTGAAGTTCAGTTTCTCTCCAACCGCAATATGGTCAAAGCTGGTTCATTTGAAGGAAAACAGAAGCACACATAACTGAAAAACAATATTAAACAAGTCTTTGCCACTTCGTGTCTTAATTGTGTAGTACCACACCTAGTTAAGCATGAGAGCTTAAAAAAACAAAAAGAGAGAGAGAGAACACTAACAGGAAATGGTTAATAGGCAGGGCCCCTTGAACTCTTGCAGACACAAAATAACTAAAAGTTTCAAAGGTAAACATGCCACAGAATAGGATTTCAATACACATTTGTTAAAATGGATTAAAGTTGGGGAGAGAGGGGGGTGAAGTAAAGGCTTTTTAGAAGAAAATAGAGAAAAGCTGGTACAGGAGACTTTGGAAGCCCAAAGCAGCTGTCCACATATCAATGCAATTCAGAAGCCTTGGTGAGCATATTCACGTGGGCTAGGCAATCATACCCAGATATTTGGTCCGACATTTTTCTAGATGTTTCTATGAAGGTATTTTTTTTTTTAGAAGAGATGAGCACTGAAATCAGTAGACACTGAATAAAGTCAATGATTTTCCATGACAGAAGAGGGCCGACCAATTCAGTATGGAGCCCTTAACTAGAAAAAAGCCTGACCTCTAGCAGGGAAGGAGAAAGTCTGCCAGCAGACCGTCTTCTGACTTGATAAAGGAAGTTTTCTACTTTAGTGTTTGTGGGCCCTGCTCCCAGGGAAGCTGTACTTTAACATTTACCAAGTCAAATTGATTCAGCAAAACCTCAAAGCATGGGCTCTGTTTCTGCCAAGGGTACACATTGGACATCTGCTTCATTGAAGAAAATAACCAAAGAGGTGCATTCTGAACACAAAAGATAAGAAAAAGTAAGAACCTTCTCTTCTTCCTGTACAATTAAAGTCAGATAGCCCTCTGCATGTACTAGAAAATTAAGATAAAGTCTGCAACTTACTGAAATGTTCTTCATTTAATTATTTGTAACTTTGTATGTGAATAACTGTACATAATCCTACACCAAATGTTTCCTTACTGGAGCACTCTCTTCTTTGTGAAGATTGTGTATCTTGGGCAGCTATCCTAACATGAACTTGAATAAAAACCCTTCCTGGAGCGCCTGGGTGGCTCAGTCAGTTAAGCGTCTGACTTCGGCTCAGGTCATGATCTTGCTGTTTGTGAGTTTGAGCCCCGCATCCGGCTCTGTGCTGACAACCCAGAGCTCAGATCCTGGAGTCTGCTTCGGATTCTGTGTCTCTCTTTCTCTCTGCCCCTCCCATGCTCTCTTTCTGTCTGTCAATAAATAAACGTTAAAAAAATTTTTTTTAATAATTAAAAAACTCTCTTCCTTTTTTCTTTTTTAGAAATTCTAAAAGGTCTATACGTTTTGTGTTAATAGACTCAAGCTGCAGCATCTGCTCTTTCCTGGTCCCCAGGGATTTGGATTGCCAGTCTCCACAGTCAGGTGGGTCACTTCCTTGGAATAAATCTCTACATGTAGAAAACTGATCCAGAGAAAAGTAATAGACAATAAAAGGAAGGATGCTAAACTGAGTAACTCAGAGACAAGAGCAATGGAGAGCCGAGATTATTTTCACACAGGCTGAGTGGTTTTGAGGAGCTTAGTAATGATGGTCTATTGCCCTGAAGTGTTTCTGTTTCTTTGTTTCGGGCGGATAATGGACAAAAGTGATCCCCACTTCTGTGGATGACTGAATGAGAGAAAGCCATCTTAAATTAAAGCAGGAGATAGTTTGGTTATGTTTAGGAAAGATTTTTTTCTGACAAAACTGAAAAGGGCTCCCTTCAAAAGAATTTACAGCATGTTATCGTGTGATTCTCCGAGAAAAGAAGAGACGAATGCCGTGTCCAGGAGAGTTGAGGCTTCTGTGCCTGAGGGTAGGGACCTGCCCTGGGATCCTGGCCAGTCCAGGTTCCGGGATTCGGGGGAATTAAGAGCCACCACAGCGGTTGGCTGCCCCTCCCCTCCCCACACTGTCCACCAGAGCTGGTAAATTTACAAAAGTCACTCTTTTCAGTTTTCTATTTCATTTTCCTTTCCTTGTCTCCTGAGAAACATAGAAAGGAGCCAACCACCAGGGAGGAGAAAGGAAACTAGAAATGATCTTGGTGCTTTCACAATGGGACTGTATGGTGCCACAAAAGTAAGCTTCAATGAATTCAAGGTCATGTGAATTAAAGATTTAACAGTAAGGTGGTTTTTACTGTTTAAACCCTCTAAGCTACTTAGGCACCCCTAAAGTGGAGCAATCACCCTCCTTTACTTTCTTCCTTCTTCCCTTCTTCTTTTCCTTTCTCCTCCTCTCCTTCCCTTCCTCCTGTCTCCTCTTTCTTCCTTGAATATTTTTCTGAAAAGTGAAGTAACGGTTGCCATTTGTTTCTTATTGACAATGTAATATAAACAAAAGGGGAAAACCAAAAGGTCAAAACAAAAGGTCTTGGTCTCCAGATTTCAAAAAGACATATGGGGAGTAGCAGTTGAATTCTATTCATAAAATTAAAGAGAAAATGGCATGGCTTGATTAGAAAGGGGAATTTAACTCTCAGCAGGTCTTCCCAGAAAGAGCGCCATTTAAAGCACACCTTGCATAGACATTTAGCTGCTTTTTGAATATGAGAAGGAATTTGAAGATTTGAATCCTCTGCAGAAAAGCAGGTACCCACCATAAAGGCATAATTTGATGGAGTGAAGAGCCTATTAAAATTTTTTTAACGCTTATTCATTTTTGAGCCAGAGAGAGAGAGAAAGAAAGAGAGAGAGGGAGAAAGAGCAAGTAGAGGAGGGGCAGAGAGAGGTAGACACAGAATCTGAAGCAGGCTTGAGTGTCTGAGCTGTCAGCACAGAGCCCACATGGAGCTCAAACCCATGAACCGTGAGATCATGACCTGAGCCGAAGTCGGATGCTTAACTAAGTCACCCAGAGACTTAGCTGACTGAGCCCCCGGACACTTAGCTGACTGAGCCACTGAGATGCCCCGAGTGAAGAGCTTTATTTAACAGTGCTCTCAGACTAAATCCCTTCAGCTTTGGACTGATTTCTCTGGTGGCCACAGGAGGAGGTTGAGGGACTCTCTAGTGGCCTGACACCACCAGGAAACCTGCCTAAACCGGCTGCCATTGTGAAGTCATTGGTTTCACTCTTTAGATTCTCTACCCCAGGCTTCACCACAGGAGTGGCTACTTTCCATTTCCTGGAGGCTGTATTTTTACTCACTGAGAGCCAGCCCAGTGAGTAATGAGTCTGTTAGGAGTACCAGAGGCCCATTGCATACCCTAGGAAGGGATCATGGGGATTCAGTTGGCCATTGAGCTTCTGTCTCTGTGGGAGGGAAATCCCAACAGGATTGGGAGAAGCAGAGAGGCTGACAGCCATCTGGTAGAAAGTGAACCAAAGAAAGTTTCAAAATCTACTGGTGGACAGATCTCCCAATCCAAGGGTGAGAAATCGTGACTTACAGAAGTGAGCTACTGCTTTGGAGGAGGTGTGGGACTCCTATTCTGCAGGTCTCTATTCAGCTGATTGCTCTGGTCCTTTTCTCTGCTATCGCTTGCTTTTTTTGCTTAGGGTCTCTCTACCTTGTTCTTATTTCTCCCATTCTGTTCCTCTTTGCATCTCCATTGCTTGACGCAGTTCCAGGTTCACAGTACAAACTTAATAAATTTGAGAGGAATTGGCTTGACAGGACAAAGGAGTGATACAAACATTAGAAGCAAAGAGAAAGGAAAGAGCGGATGGGGATTAAAAGAATCAATGAGAACTTCTTGAAGAAATGGCATTTGGTCTGGTCCTTTCAGGAAGGAAGATATTTGGATGGGCAAAGAGACAGGGAAAGGCAACTAATCTAGAAAGTTAAGGAACAGTCAAGGTTTTTGGGTAGAGAGAATGTAGTGCAAAATGCAGGCAGAAGAGGGCAGTGGGCAATGGTGATAGAGCCCTTAATTTGGACAAGGGTTAACTCTGAATGTCCACTGTTCTTTTCACTTTAAGAATTCCAGTGATTTCCATTCCAGAGCACCAGAAAGAGTGAGACCACACTGAGAGAGGAAGAGAGGGCCACTCTTACACTGATAACATTTCTACCAGCTTTAGCAGATATAACACCACTTGGGAGCACCATGATCTTAAAGCCTAGATCCTGCCACCCCATGCTGGGTGCGGGTTATAAACAACTTTGAATGAAGCAGGGAAAGGAGCCGAGGAGCTTTTCAGCCTCTTCACTGAGAGCCTGAAGGTCACTGCAACTGTAAAGTGGAAGTTGTTAACATCCTTCCTCATCATTATTCGAAATATGCAGCTGAGACTCAGACCAAGACACAGATGAATGAAAATGCTCACCAAGCTTTTTTTTTTTTTTTTTTTTTTTTTTTTTAGCAGAGAAGATGAAAATGCAGTGGGCCCCTGTCATGTAACGTCTTGCCTGGCATGCTTTATAGAGCTTGAATATTCTAAGAGCGGTCAGCCACTGAACCCTGGTATGAACTTGTCACCAGGGTGAAACAAGGTGCCTCTTACCCACACTCTGTTTGCTCTTTCTGGCTGCCTTGGGAGAGATGGTGTCTTTGCCAATAGACAGGAAGTAGAAGAGGCAACGTTTATTAAATAGAAGCTGCTGCCTCTCGTGCAGCAGTCAAGGTTTTTGGGCAAAGAGAATGTAGAGAATGTAGTCAAAGTTTTCAGGCAGAGAGAACGCCAACTCTATGATACGTCTGTTTCTACTGCCACATTTCTACCTCTACAGAAACATGGCCAAGATAAGAGGGACATGAGAACCCCCCTTCTTGGGCTTATATTGTCTTGATTTAAGAAGGCAACATTGATTAAAACACCAGTATTTCAAATTGTTTCTTTATTTGGCACCCTGAAGTTTTTTCACTTTCCAGAACACTGTATCTTAGTAACATTAACATTGAGTCAGAGGTGACCTTTTCTTCTCTAATAGGGAGAAAGACAAGGTCCTTCTCACTGCAGGTAAGTTTTATGAAAGTGTCCATCAAGAAACTGAAAACCTGGAAATGGATTCTCTTAAAATTACCAGTGCCTGCATACCCTTCGAAAGTCACCCACACGGCTGCATCCCCTGGGAGGGAAGCACTAGCACCGTGGATGCTCCCAGGAGGGATATGATAGAAGAGAACCTATCAGATCACATCCTATTCGTTGCTACCCACTCTCATGCATAGGATTGGTCTCAAATGCAGTCAGCAATTTTCTGAGGCTAAGTCATTAGCTGAGCCTCAGGCCATGCTCCGCCCAGTGATGTCCTGTTATCTGTCACACTACATGCCTGGGCAGAGCCCGAGAACAGTCATGAAGTGGAAAAGCCTTTATTCTTCCCTTCTCTTCCTTCACGATGATTGTCACTCCTCCTGACCCTGTAGACACTCAGAGGGTTTTATCCTTCTGTATCAGTTTTTAGTTTGAAGGGATCTCAGTGCCTTCCTTAACGCTGAAAACTGTTAGGACAGAGGGCAACTTAAACTGTGGTCTTTGCCAGGAAAGTTTACTTTCTAATAGCCAGAATTCAGTATTTCAGACATTTCTGTACCATATTCACAAGGTTTACCATATTCATGTATCATATCTACTGTCATTTTTTCCCCCTAAATTTACTCACCTTTCTACTTCTACAAATTTAGATGGAAAACTATTGCATCTCTACCGTATCACCACCCTAGCAATGTGGAGCCTAATTGGAATTCTGTCTCTCTCTGCTTTTCCCCCCTCGCTCTCTCCCCTCCCCTAAATAAATAATTAAATTTGAAAAGAAAGAAAGAAAGAAATGATATCTGTCATTAGCCTAGATTCTCCAGACAGCAAAGCTGGAAACAAAAGCCTAGTTTATTGGGAATGTAGTCCAGTGGTGTAGGATGGGGGGATGGAGACAGGAAAGAAAGAAAAGCCAGTACAAGGGTGCTTTACCACATTGGCTTTTGCTGCAGGCAACTGGTACTCAGTCCCACTGGGACGTTCAGGAGAACTTCATGAAATGTCTTCCCGAACTCTCCACCTGGAAACTGTCAGCTTCCAACCCCCTCTGGTCAAGAAGTAGCCCACGGGCACTAACTACCCCTCAATTCACATGTTCAAGCACATGTTCAAGCACAGAACTTGCCATGGTACCCCATGCCAAAGCAACAGAGAAGCCCCAGGGCCAGAAGCAGACTGCGAAAAGTGCAAGACAGGTCACCGCACCAGCATGAGTCAGCTGCTCACCTACAGAGTGCCCCAGAATTCTATACAGGGGTAGCAGGCTGATTGAGACAGAAGGGGTGGCTGGGTGCCTTCTTCACCCTACCCCTCGGTTCTTTCATTGTGCTCACCTGAGGTGAACTGAACCATGGCTACAGTGACTGCAATCCTGTCCAGCATGGCTGCTGAAAGTCTTTTCTGTGAAGGTAGCTTCTGTGGGGGTGGGGGTGAGAGTGCAGGTAAGGGTGACCTGTTGAGCCCAGCACTGTCCCAAAAGTGACCCCTACATCTGAGGTAGATGCCCACTCCTGCAGTGGTGGGCCCGTGAGTAGAGAGGGGTAACTCTGGGTGCTAAAACAAAACTTGAGACCGACACAGAAACAGCTGGCCCACAAAGCTCACAGCCTACCTACCACTGAAGCCAATGGCTCCCGCAGGCTGCCCAATGCAGTCTTCTCTCCCCTTGAGACTGCTGGTTTGTGTGGTTGGTCTTGGCCACACCCTCTGAGGAGGTGCTGACAAAAAGGGAAAGCTGAGCAAGCTTCCTCAAATCATACGTAACACCCTACCCATTCCTTGCTTTGACTTAAATATTTCTGGTGAAGAACACTAGATAGATCTTCTAAGGAGTAAAAGGAAGTTGGAAGATATATCACCCAAAGAAAAACTGAGCAACTTGCCATTATTTTGGAGACAGCAAGAAAAGAACACCTCGGAACTGGGGCCTCATACTTTGATTTTTTTTTTAACTCAAGAGAAAAAGAGAAATTGTTCTTCAGCCGGTAAGTACATTTAGTATTATCTTAACATGGGATAGCTTGGTAGGAATAGTTACCAATAACCTGACTTCTTTTTTATCTTAAGTTTACTTATTTATTTTGAAGAGGGAGCAGGAAAGAGAGAGAATCCCAAGCAGGTTCTGCACTGCCAGTGCAGAGCCTGATGCAGGACTTGAACTCACAAACCATGAGGTCATGACCTGAGTTCAAACCAAGATTCAGATGCTTAACTGACTGAGCTCCCCAGGCACCCCAACCTGATTGCTTTTTAAACCAGCATACCATCCCTGTTCTCTCCAACAGGCATACCTATTTCCAAAGGAGCCTGCCGGGATCTCATTCCTATGGGAGGCTGAGGCTTCTCAGCACAGTTGGAGAATCATCATCAGAATTATGGCTGATAAAATTCTGGTGAATAAATGAATCCAAGCTAATCCTGGTTAAAATGGAGTGTGGCTAATAAAACAAACAATCAAGGGTGACTGGAAAATGACCTCTGGGGTGGTTTCCAAAGAGGAGGCCCAAATGTCCTCTGGGGAGCATTGGACCGTGTCTGTGGTGGCAACCTCAGAAGATCACATTGGAGCACAGCATTCTACTTCAATTCTAAATTTTGATATATTTACTGAAAAAAATGAGCTTACTCACATTATAGTACATAAAAGAAGTGATGTTTGCAATATGTCTTCTCCCTTGCTACTGACAGATTTTTCTGTTGATTCAGATCTCTACCCCTTTAAGACATGTCTTTGCTTGTTTCATATTAATGTATTGAGAAGGAAGTACTTTCATAATTTAAGTACTGCCTTGGGCGAACTTTGCCCTCACCGATGCTGTGTTTCTTGGTATGTTTTGAAGAGGACCAGGACTTTGGCTTACTGATACCAACTGCCCTTATCATCTCTGTGCTTTTACCCGAAGTCTTAATTATCCCCATAAACAGAGCCATTCCATGGGAGAGCTGTGGTTAGTTTTGGGAACATGTACAAGGCAGGGTTACCTCCTTGGAGTTCCCCCAACCTTTGCTTTTCCCTCACAATTGTCTGGTTTAGAAGTTGCTCAGATTATCACCTACTCATTTCAGGCTGGCAACTAGGGAGTTTTATAACCCATAGTAGGCCAACCTTCCTTCTTGGGTGACTCTTTTTCCTTTCCAGGTTGTGAAAATAAACCCACAACCTTTTATAGTCAGGAGCTTGGAAACCCAGGGACACCATTCATGGTGTTTTTTGCAAACATCACAGGAGAACCCTCTGTGTGAGGCAATTGAATTGTCTTCTACTCCTGATGTGGGCTTGCTGGGAATTACCCAGGTCTCACTTGGTTTGAAATTGTTTTCATTCTCTACCCTAAGCAGCAGAAGCCATGGGTCACACAGCGGAGTGGAGGATGCCACTACTGAAGCACCCGTACCTCAGCCTCCTTCAGCTCTTGATGCTAGCCAGTCTTTTTCACTTCTGTTCAGGTAAGGAACTTTCAGGAACTTGACCGAGTTTGCTACCAAGTTTAGTGGTGGAGTTTTCTGTGCTGCCCCCTTCTGTCACCCTGCAGGCTAACCTTCAGGGGCTTGATTGGGGAGGCTGTTGAGAAGAGTGGGGCTCATCCTGCTGAAGGATGGTTCTGACCTTATTTTCTGTTACATTTATTTATTTTTGAGAGACAGTGAGAGAGCATGAACAGGGGAGTGGCAGAGAGAGAGAGAGAGAGACAGACAGACAGACAGAATCCAAAACAGGCTCCAGACTCTGAGCTAGTGGTCAGCCCAGACCCCGACGTGGGGCTTGAATCCACGAACCGTGAGATCATGACCTGAGCCGAAGCCGGATGCTCATCCGACTGAGCCACCCAGGCGCCCCTGGCCTTATTTTTGAAGTCCAAACAAAAGATCTTTCTGCTGAACAGCATACCACCTGGCCAAAGTAAAGAGAAGACTTTGGCTTCAGCCCAGTTTGCTGGTTTTCAAAGAACCCAATATCAAAGGGCCTTGTCTTTAGAGCTGCTAACTTAAGTGTGTCTGCACTTCAGGCATCACCCAGAACGCCTGCATGTGAGGGAGGGGGGCAGATGGATTACTTGCCAGCAGTGGTGGTGGTCGTGTATTTTCTGTCCTGGGCTGGAAAGTTTGCTTTCACACGGTTGCTGAACCAAGAGAACTGTGACTTAAGTTTCACAACTTATGCATCAGATACTATTTATATTTGACCTTTCCAACAGTTACACTTTTCTTTTGGCATGTTGGGGGAGCACTCCCAAATGAGTCTCCTGGGGAGTCTAAGGAATTTAAAAATATTTAGAAGGAAATTGATACAGGCTTCCTAGAAATATGTGTGTGTGAAAGAACCAATGAAAAAGAGAATATAAAATTAAAACCAGAGTTTTATAAATTATAGCAGGAAAACTAGAGGCAAGTGGAAGGAGATGATCTTTGAGCCGAAGAAAAATATTTAGGAAAGCACTTTGTCCTATAGCCACAGCCAGATTTTTTTTGTTGCTGTCCTGAGTTAAACAAATCCATGAGCTTCTCGTGCTTGAACACCTACAATGCACTTAAAAACTGTGCCTGGGATTCCTGTCCTCCAAGAGATTTGAGTGTTAGTTGGAGAAGGCAAAACTAACCCACAGGAAAGTGAAGAGCAGTGAAGGGCCCGGTTCTGCTTGTAAGAGCCTAAGACCAGGGCAGGCTGGGGCAGCTGGCAGGCATCCGGTGGCAGATGGGCGGTGGCGAGAGAATTCTGAGTAGGACAACAGCACAGACAAAGGCACAAACATAAGGATGAGTCTGGCACAAGCGTTCCTCCCTTTGTTTACTCATTTATTAATTCAACAGCATCTCCTACGTACAGGAGACTTCTTTTGGTCGCAGGGACACGTTGTGAGCAAAATTGACATGACTTTTGTTTTCACAGAAGGTACAGTCATTAGGAAGAACATGAAAATCAATCAAAGAATCACACAAATGACTGTGTGAGCAAAAAGCAATGTCTTCCTCTGCCAGGAGAGAAGGGTGAGGGAGAGCTGGGTGACGGTGGGAGAGCACCGTGTGAAGGAAACAGAGGAGCCACAAAGTGGAGGCGGCTGGTGTTGGGGCAGGAGAGGCAGGGATCGGACTCCATGGGGCTTGAGGGCCACGGCCAGGAACCTGAATGTTATTTGGAGGGCACCGGGAAGCGATGGAAGTGTTTTAAGGAGATGTGACATGGTCTCTACCAATGCTGCTCACACCTCAATGATACATATCATCACCGGGGGGCCTTGTCAAAAGTAATTTCTAGGGGCGCCTGGGTGGCTCAGTTGGTCGAGCGTCCGACTTCGGCTCAGGTCATGATCTCATGGTTGTGGGTTCGAGCCCCGCATCAGGCTCTGTGCTGACCACTAGCTCAGAGCCTGGAACCTGTCTTCGGATCCTGTGACTCCTTCTCTGTCTGACCCTCCCCTGCTCACCCTGTCTCTCTCTCTCTCTCTACAATAAATAAAAACATTAAAAAAAATTTTTTTTAAAAGTAGTTTCTAGCACAGGAGAGTTTTAGGGCTGTGCAAAAACTCAATAGGATACCATAATGGTGGATATGTGTCGTTTTACATTTGTTAAAACCCATAGAAGTGTCAAGAATGATTCCTAAAGTAAACTGCAGACTTTGGTGATGATGTGTTCATGTGGGTTCATTGACTGTCACAGATACACTTCTGGTATAGGACTTGATGGTAGGGAGGCCGTGTGCACGGAGGAGATGGGAGTATACGGGAACTCTCTGTACTTTCCATTTCTTTGGCTATGAACCTAAAACTGCTCTAAAATACAGTCTGTATATTTTTTGAAAAATGCAGTTTCTGCTTAGGTGCATCAGGAGGGGCCTGAGATTCTGCACCTTTTAACAAGCAGTCAGGTGAGGACGACGCTGTTGGACCACAGTCCTTTAATTTGAGTAGTAAAGTTCTGAAATGACATTAAAAAAAAGGTGTTGCTAAAGCAGAAAGAATGGCTCGTAAGGTTGCCAGAGCGATAGTGTGAAACCTGTCAGGGGCTGTGGCAGACGGCTTTGATGAAGAGACGAGTCAGAGGAAGACGGGGGGATCGGAGGGCATGTGATGTGGCCTCAGGGAGTTTGCCGGACTGGCTGCAGCTGGGAGCGGAGCATGGCTCTTGGGAGGCAAGGCGGGGTGAGACTACGGAGGCCTTTGCTTCTGGGAAAGGGATTTGGCACACACCCTTCTCTCCTGGTCTGGTCCAGGAAGCTGCACCACCACCCACCCACCCCCGGCCATTGCTGCCCAGGACAGGTGACCTCTTTGTCCTGAAAAGGGAGGGGCCCGCTGGACTCCTCTCCACTTCTGGTTTGGTCTGTGGAGGCAAAAGCAAAAACTCGTGTACTCCAGAAACTGGTATTTATTTATTTATTAATTAAAAGTTTTTTAAATGCTTATTTTATTTTTGAGAGAGAGAGACAGAGTGTGAGTGGGGGAGGGCAGAGAAAGGGGGAAACACAGAATCCAAAGCAGGCTCCGGGCTCTGAGTTGTTAGCTCAGAGCTAGACACGGGGCTCAACCCACAAACTGTGAGATCATGACCTGAGCCAAAGTTGAACGCTTAACCAACTGAGACACCCAGGCACCCCGGAAACTGGCATTTATAAGGCAGAGGATCTAACAGGGTTGCTTTCAGAGGGGCTGACATTGTCTGGCAGCTTTCTCCAAGGTGGGGTATCTTTAGGGAAGCACAGTTCTAAGGGGAGCAGAAAGGCCTTTGGTAGGAGCGGGCCAGGGACATAAGAAAGGTGTTGCTCATAAGTCTACGGCATTGAGGAAGACTGAGCCACAGGGAAAAGAATGCCCTCAGTGCACCACAGACACTCTTCCTGTCATGTCTGAGCGCTGCTGGCCAAGGGGTCCTGTGAGTCACAGTCCTTGCTGTGACAACCCTGATATTCAGAGTCCCTGAGCTTTTTAAAAATTTAAGTACTATTTAGAGACACAAAAGGATCAGACTTCTATGGAGTGCACAGGCTGGGTCTCAAGAGGAGAGAAAGTCAGGAGCAACGCAAAAATCAGGTAACAAGTCTCAAATCTGTCAGCTGCTGGAGAGCAGAAACTTCTCCTCCTTGTGCTCCCAGCACCAAGCCCAACGCCAACACAAGCCCGGGTGTGCTGGTTCCCTTCATGAAAAGTACTTAGAAGTGTCCCAAAAGGTCACTTCCATTAGAAGGATATACACAGACCATTAGCAGCAAATCACTAGATGGTGGGATTATAGATGACTTTTAGACATTTCTGTATTTCCCATTCTTTCTAAATTGAATGTGTGTTTCCTTTAGAGTCAAGGAACATCATTATTTAAAAAGCACTGTCAAGTCCCAGTGAGCTAACCTAGAGCCCAGCACATGGGGATTTAAGCTGTTCTGCTCAGATGTGGGCACATGGCTCCATCCGGATGTCAGCCAGTTACCACAGTGATTCTGGCCTGTCCTGTGTGTGATTCAACAATCACGTGCTGTGCATGACAGGAAAATTTAATTAGAGAAACGACAGAAAATTAGGTTTAAAATTTCTGTATAGGGTGTTGTAGTTAACTTAGCCCTTTTCTATCTGGGTGTCATATAATCCTCTGAAGTTTTAAGAGAGAATGTATTATGCCCATTTTGCAGAGATTCCCAGGGAACCAACTTGTTTGAGGTTGTGATTCTAATGTGCAAAAATCGATGGAGGCAGATCTCATCTCTTAATGCCTGGCCATGCTTTCAGTAAATATTTACTGAGCACCTACTCTGGGCCAGTCCCCATTTTAGATTCCATGGATGTAACGGTAAACTAAACAGATAAAGCCCCAGCTCTCATAGCCTCAGAAGTACCTACTGCTAGAGATAAGCTTGAAGAGAAATAAAGCAGGGTAGGGAACTGACGAGGAGCAGCATGGATGAGGTCTGGGAGGAGGGCACTGGTTAGGGAGAGTCAGAGAAGCGCTCTCTGACAAAGGGGTGCCAGAGCAGGAGCCTGAGGGAGGCAAGGACTGGGCTGTGTGGCTATCTGGGGAAGGCGCTGGTATACCTATCATATGCCCACAGCTGCAGAGACATCTTCTGTGTGTTACCTCACAATCCTCATGCCCACTTTGTCAGGTAAGTGTTTCTATGCTCATCTGTAAAATGGTGAAGCAAGGTCAAAATTCAACTAAGTTTTAGACAGTAATGCTCAGATTTTGGGGACCTGATTCTCCCCTCCAGAGCCACTGAAGCAGACAAAACACTTCAGAGACAGTTTAATTGTCTGCATGTAGCAGCCCTGAGTATGGAAGCTGGGTCCCGGTGGAATTTCCAAATTGCCCAGAAGATTCTTGGTTCCTTTTTTCAGTCTGGTTCTTCTTCAGCATGAGTGTGTGGTGAGAGGAGTTCACATAGGAACATTAAGGATCCCATTGATGGTTACTGACCTTTAGAGAGACACCCACACTTCTCCTCAGATGGCTGGACAAAAACTCCTTAAGAGTCATCATTGAATTAAAAAAAAAAAGTCATTGAAAGTAGCTCATTTTCAGTTAAGATTCCTCTTCTTTTCCTGTCTATTATTTTAACTTTTAATTTTTTATTTTAGAGAGAGAAAGAGTGAGCAGAGGAGAGTGGCAGAGGGGGAGAGAGAGAGAGAGAGAGAGAGAGAGAGAGAGAGAGAGAGAGAGAATCTTAAGCAAGCTCCACACTGTGGGGCTCAATTCCACAACCCTGGGATCATAACCTGAACTGAAATCAAGAGTCAGACACTCAACTGACTGAGCCATCCACGTGCCCCTAAGATTCCTCTTTTGCTTATGTCACCACGTGTCAAAATTACTTAGAAATCCTGGATTCTTTTTGGGTGGGAACAAACAGATCATAGGGAAAGACCCCATTTAGAATCTCAGTTAAATAAGTTGCTTTCTGTCGTGGTATCTATAGTGGCAGATGGCAAGATGAGAATCCTATGTATCTGACATAAGCCCTGAGTGAAATGAAAGGACCACAGGGTAGAAGTTGGGAGCAAGAGTTGGGGAAGGAAAGAAAAGTCTTATAGAAGACCTGCTATGGGATTTTTCCATTTATGTCATTTAATTGAATTTAATTTTACAGTGAGCCTGAGAGGTAGGTATTATACCCTTTTTATAGATGAGGAAATAGACTAATTAGCAAGTGGCTGAGCTGGGACTAGAATCCAAGTCAATAGGAATCCATAGTTCATGCTCCTACATATCAGCTGTATTTTTTTCATATAAAGATTATTTATTTAATTTGAGAGAGAGCGTGCACATGTGCATGTGAGCAAGTGGGAGAGGGGCAGAGAGACGATGTGAGAGAGAGAGAGAGAGAGAGAGAGAGAGAGAGAGAGAGAGAGAGAGAGAGATTGAGAATCTCAAGCAGGCTCCACGCTGTCAACACAGAGCCCAATGTGAAGCTCAAACCCACAAACTGTGAGATCATGACCTGAGCCAAAATCAAGGGCTGGACGCTTAACTGACTGAGCCACCCAGGCACTCTCTGCTGTATTTTTTTTAAAAAGAGCTCAGGTTGGGGCACCTAGGTGGCTCAGTCAGTTGAGCATCCGGCTCTTGATCTCGGCTCAGGTCATGCTCTCATGGTTTTGGGGGTTCGAGCCCCACATCAAGCTCTGTGGAGCCTGCCTGGGATTCTCTCTCTCTGCCCCTCCCCACTCTGTCTCTCTCCCCTCCCCCCAAATAAATAAACATTAGAAAAAAAAAAAGAGCTCGGGTTATTTAGCTATTATGTACTCCCCCTGAAGTATATCTTTTCATTCCTTTACTTTCTCAGCTATGTTCCTTAAAGCTGGGGGTGGCAGGGTTCAGTACAATAGCCAAAAAGGGTGCCTCAGATCATTGGGAGTTACCTCACACTGCTCTAAAGACACCCATCGTCATAAAACTGGCTTCCTAATGCTGTGGGGGCTCATATCCGATCTGATGAAGGCCTGAAGGCTGGCTGTTAAGACAGAGAGGTGCTAGTGCTCCATGATCATGCCATCTAAGGAGAGAGAGGGACTGGAGACTCCATCCCTTATAGGGGCCTCTCCAGGGGACTCTGTGTGGCTCTGGGGGATATGAGACATGATAGAATTGGGCGGGGGAGGAGTGGCTAGTTGTGGAAGAGCTTGGGCTTGGGGGGTCTCTGCTTATAGGTCAAGCACAGCATGGGAAGAACAGCCATGCCTTCTGAACCAAAAAAAAAATCAGAAAATCTAGTCTGACTGGGGAGTTTGGTGCTACTGATAAATGCTTAGCAGCTAACAAAAAGATGGAGTTTGAACATTGAAATGTTGGCATTTCTGGAATATACTGATGGGAAAATGGGCAGAATGTTTTAAATGGGGACCCTCTTATAGGGCAGCTGTTGCATGGATTGCAGATAGCTGAAAGAGATAAGGACCGGATATAGATCCATGTTGTGTTCCTGAAAAGGATAGAAATAGTCTGGGGGCACATACTACGTTTTGCCTGGTGGGGATGAGCCCGAAGTCATGAGGTCATTCCAGGCCTGGAACAAAAAAGACTGTGTTTCTCAAAGCAAAAGAGTCAACAGTGGGGGCCAGCTGGGGTGTGGGCAGCGTTGGCCTACTTACCCTGGAAGTGGGGCCTAAAGTTGGAGAAATCAATAAACAAGGAGAGTGGCCTAAAAGGTCTGGGCCAGAAAGCATAAAACAGGGGCAGCTTCCTTTCCTGAGCTTAGTTTTCTCATCTATAAATAAGACAACCAAAATGAATCAACATGGAAGTCCCTTTAAGATCGCACATATTCTCATCGGGCTGAGTACGTTGTGTACCCATAGTCAGCATTCATATGCTAGGTCTCCTAAAGTCCTCCTTCTTCTGGTACTAGTGGACCTTCTTCTTCACTGTCCATCAGCAGATGAATGGAAAAGAAAATGTGGTATATATGTACAATGGAATATTATCATTATCTTATTATTTCTTAAAAAGGGAAGAAATTCTGGCACATGCTAAAACATGGATGAACCTTGAGGACACTATGCTAAGTGAAATAAGCCAGTCACAAAAAAATACTATATTATTTCAGTTATATGCAGTATCTAAAGTCATCAAATGCATAGAAACAGAACATGAAGTGGTGGTTACCAAGGGCTAAAAAAAAAAAAAAAGAAATGCATACAAAGTTCCAGACTTGGAAGATGAAAAGTTCTGGAGATCTGTTTCACAACAATGTGAATATACCTAGCACTATGAAACTGCACACTTAAAAATGGTTAAGATGGTATATTTTATGTTTTTAAACCACAATTAAGAAACAGCAGTGGGGGGAGGGGCGCCTGGGTGGCTCAACGGGTTAAGCAGCCAACTTCAGCTCAGGTCATGATCTCACAGTTCATGGGTTCGAGCTCTGCGTCAGGCTCTGTGCTGACAACTCAGAGCCTGTAGCCTGCTTCTGATTCTGTGTCTCCCTCTCGCTCTCTGACCCTCCCCCACTCACTCTCTCTCTCTCTCTCTCTCTCTCAAAAATAAATAAATGTTAAAAAAATTTTTTTAAATAAAAAAAGAAATAGCACAGGGGACCAAAATTACCAAACTCAAACTGAACTCTCTGATTGTGCTTAGTCACTAGGTACAGTACCCTGAGTTTTGTTATTGACAACTATGAATTCCTGCTTGTGCAGGAGTCTATACTTAATCAATACAACATCTTTTCTGTCTGCCTCTCCTTAGGTATCACCCAGGTGAACAAGACAGTGAAAGAAGCAGCAGTACTATCCTGTGATTACAACATTTCCACCAAAGAGCTGACAGAAATTCGAATCTATTGGCAAAAGGATGATGAAATGGTGTTAGCTGTCATGTCTGGCAAAGTACAAGTGTGGCCCAAGTATAAGAACCGCACGGTCACTGATGTCACAGAAAACCACTCCATTGTGATCATGGCTCTGCGCCTGTCAGACAACGGCAAATACACCTGTATCGTTCAAAAGGTTGAAAAAGGGTCTTACAAAGTGAAACACCTGACATCGGTGATGTTATTGGTCAGAGGTCAGTGGGATTTTTTCTGATTTGCTATGAACTGGCAGACTCTTGATGCCCTTAAAGACATTCTCCTATCGATTTAGTTGAAAATGTTACCAAAGAGGGATGTATCTGCATTTAGGGTTAAGTAAGTCCGTAATGTAACAATAAACCCTAACTGATCTCTCAAGGCATCCTGGAAATATTGATTAGTGTGTATTTCTTGCATTTTGATAGTTGAAATTCATGATAGTCATCCTGGGGGACTACAGTGACCTGACTTGCCTTCTGAATCATAAGGGGTCACTTTTGATTTGATGTAGCTGTACTGTTAACTGCACTTGATCCAGTAATATATTCTTGTGAAAGTATATTGGAAGGTATAGGAACAATGCAGGCATAAATATTTTTCAAAAAGTATTTGAATACCTATTACTATGGCTATCAGACTATTAATATTTATTATTATATTTGAGGCTCTCATCTAATGGTTATTCCCACAAAGTTAGACATTAGAGGGTTGGATACATAATTTCTGTAACAGGGAAGAAAATTAATTCATGAATCAAAGCCCTACTTACACATCTACTGTGAAGGCAAGCATTTCTTGGGTAGGAAGGAACCTTGCGTTTATCACAGGTGGTAGTTCTAGAGGTCACTAATATAGGCTGAGCCCCCTGCTGAGAAATTACAGCCCTTGACCGTTCCCTCATGCTTGAAATCCAAACACATTTCTTTTTCTTCCTGGAAACTTGGGCCTTTAGTGGAAACCAAACCTATTACTTAATAGAAGATAATCATTAACCTTGATAACAGATCATGTAAGTGGATCCTTGGCAGATGCTTCACTCTTCTTCTCTGTTTTGGTCTCCAGCTATTTTGAATCTTTCACTTTAGCACCCAAGTCACTTAAAGCTTAGTAAGTGAGCCAGTTACATGGAATGATCTTAAACGTCACTCTGTATTCTCTGCTCATGAAGATAGTAATTATTTACGGGTGTGATTTTAGATGTTCTTCAAAGCCCGCCTTCTCCAAAATTCCAACCTGCCTTGATTCTGAGAATTCCCACCATTATTGCTGCTCCTACTTAGTTTCGGCATTTCCCCCCCATGAGATCTCTGTTAAAAATGAAAATGTTTTACCTGGGGAGGAGGTAGCACCACAAACATATTAAACTATATTAGTTAATGCATTAGCTGTAGTCAGTCCTCTAATAGAATACCTAAAGGGAAGTTGGCTAAGGACTATGTATATTTTGATAGAAAGATAAAGAATAAAACCCAAGGCAGAGTCTCAGGGAGTGCAAGACTATACAGGAGACCAAGGTCAGCTAAGAAAGCAATGTGAGGGGCGCCCGGGTGGCTCAGTCAGTTAAGCGCCGGCTGCGGCTCAGGTCATGATATCACGGTTAGGTTCATGGGTTCCAGCCCCGCGTGGGGCTCTGTGCTGACAGCTAGCTCAGAGCCTGGAGCCTGCTTCGGATTCTGTGTCTCCTTCTCTCTCTGCCCCTCTCCTGCTCACACTATCTCTCTCTGTCTCGCAAAACTAAATAAAAGACATTAAAAATTTTTTTTAATTAAAAAAAAAAAAGAAAGCAAGCAATGTGAGAGTGCTGGGGGCCTCAAAGGGGCTCGGAAGGGCGGGGCGATGGTGGGCACCGAAGTCAGAAAGGGGAAGACAAAAAGGGAAACTTTGCCTGCTTCATTTGACTCAGAACCAATCAATTCTGATTTTTCCATCTCAGTCAGTTAGAGCAGTGCTTCTCAAATGTTAAGGTTCCTATGAATCACTTGGAGATCTTGTTAAAACGCAGAATCAAATTCAGTGGGTCTGGGGCGGGATCTTCAATTCTGCACTGACAGACTGCCAGGTGATGCCTGTGCGGCTACGGTATGGTGCGGGAGGTGCGTTCTGGTGATACCTGTACAGTACGGACCACAGTCCGGGAAACAAGAAATTAAATAATCACTTACTTGATTAGGGTGATCAACTCCCCATTTTGCTAGGACTGAGAGGTTTCCTCAAACATGAGGTTTTCAGTGCCAACCCTGGGAAATCCCAGGCTAACCAGGACATGTTGGTTTCTCTACATTTGCCTAAGATCGCAAAATGATATTATATCAGCATAGCGGTATATAAAAGCCTCCATTAACCAGCATTTGGAGGAAAGAGCTATACCAGTTAATATATTAACTAGGCTGACTGATGTTTAGCTAACACATGTGCACTTCTTCTCCAATAAGATATTTTTACCCTCCCCATTAGGAGTGGTGAAAACATGGGTTAACTCATTAAAATGAAATACAAAGGAGTAATTCTTTGATGGTTCACAGTCTTGCAAGGCCTTAGGTACTGTTACCGTAAGTGGATCACCTCACTGAAGGGAGCAGAGACAGCTGAGGCCTAGCCAGACCTTGCAAAGATGGTTTTTAATATACAGAATATTTTAAATATTCTTGTGGTTCAGTATCTCTCAGAGAAGCGGAGTGCAGAAATGAACATGAATCATAATTTAAGATATGAGTTACTTGGATTTGTTATTCCAGGTTAAAACACATAACATTGGTGTTATAAGAAACAAAGAAAATATTCATTTTTTTTTTAAAGATTATAAGTAACTTCTATACCCACCTTGGGCCTTGAACTTACCACCCTCACATCAAGAGTTGTGTTTTCCACCAACTGAGCCCCCCAGTGCCCTACAAAGGGATATTCTTGATGTCAGCTACCATTATATAATGATCTCATCTTGTAAGATAAATTAAAGGAGTAGAAATGTCAACTAAAAATGGCTCAGGAAAATGTCAGACTTAAATTAGAGACAGAGTTGATTCAGAAAAGGTGACTTCACCTCCAACCGAATGTAAGCTTTTCTTTTTCCTGGCAATTATAATCACTTGTCATAACTTCCCCTTTCTCTTATTCACAGTTCTGCCGGATGGTTTGGGCAGTTTTCCCCTGGGCAACTTGATATAAATGAAGGAGCTCATCCAAGAGAGGGCAAATTTGAGACCCACCTAAGTCAGTCTATTAACTGATTTCCTGTGTGTCAGTCTCTATGCTTTATGATTTATATTAATGATGTCTTTTAATGCTTACAACCCTGGAGGGCGGGTGTTATTCTCCCCATCTTACAGATGAGCAAAGTAAAACTGAAAGTGGTTAAGTGATTGGCCCAGGGTTAGAGGGCAAAACTGGTTTTAAAGCTCGCTGTTGGATCTTGCCCAGCCTGTGCCTTAAAGGAATCTTTATGACTCATGTTGTGATTCACAGATGGTCTCTTAAAAAAAAACACCCCAGCTTTCTAGAGAAGCACAATCCTCATGAGTGGCTTCAGCTTTGCATTGTATGTCTTGTATTAAAAGAAAATCCAAGTGGCACAATTTGTTTACATTTTGATACTTTTTTTTAAAGTAGGCTTCACACCCAGCACAGAACTCAACATGAATGTGGGGCTTGAAATCATGACCCCGAGATCAAGACCGGAGCTGAAATCAAGAGTCAGACGCTTAACCAACTGAGCCACCCTGGCATCCCAGTGATGCTTTCTAAATAAACTCTTTTCTTAAAAAAACAAACCTGCTGTTGATTACCATCATGCTATACTACACCTCTTTGTAGAACTCCAAATTGTGAGAAGAAAACTACCTGTATAGATGAGATGAACCATCTGGGACTTGGTTCCCCACATTCAGGCTGAGAAGTGTGAATTTCTTTAGGCCTAAGTATAAGGAAGAAAGCGGGTAAAGGAGCTTTCTCCCATGTTCTCTGCAGTCATTTCACCAGGCTTTGCTTTGTATCTACTTTAGTATCTTATTGGAAGTCAAGTATACAAATGAAAGAGTGCCTCAAGCATCTTGGAGGGATGCTAGGGAGTCTCTTCTGTCCTTGTAACACATATCAGAACAGGAAGGAAGTCAGCAAAGTATAGCGGTTGAGATCACAGGCCCAGTGTTGTACAATTTGGACAGAGGTTTATCTTATTAAAGACTACTTTTGAATAAGTAAGGGAATGCTAAAGAAAATTTAGGGTAGTGGTTATCTCAAGTATGGGAAATAGGGAGACAACAAAGCTGTGACCATACAAGTAGATTTGCACCAGTTAGAGTCAATATGCTGGCTCGTAAGTCGGATAGTGGGTTCGTCGGTGTTTTTTATAATACTAATTAATAAATAGATCAATAAAAGAGCCACTTTATATACCTCAAATATTAGGAAGGGAAGAAAAGAAAGGCAGGAAAGGAAAAGAAAAAGCAGGCAAGGGAAGAGAAGAGAAGGAAAATGAAGCTTCTGGTATCAGAAAAACTTGAATTTACACCCAAGTTTTGCCACTTACTCATGACTTCTCTCAACCTCAATCTGATTATTTATAACATGGAAATTAGGTTAAATCATATGAAATTGCTGATATTTGGTCTCCCTTGATGTACACCTGCCTCCTAGGGTTATTGTGAAGATGAAATGAGGTAGTATCCAGACCTAACAAACATTAAGAGTTCAATAAATGTTGTCTATTATTTTTCTCTTCATTTATTACAAATGCAAATACTATGTCAATATCTATTCATATAAATCTACTTCTTTCTATAAGTGGCCTCTTACCTCCCTCAAAAGTGATGAAGAATTGGGGTGCCTGGCTGGCTCAGTCGAGAGAACATTTGGCTCTTGATCTCAGGGTTGTGAGTTTGAGCCCCACATGAGGTTTAGAGATCTTTAAAAAAAAAGTGATGAAGAATTGTTATACCCAATTCAAACCAAAGTTAATCTTTGGATTATACATAAGCATTAATGATTTGTGGTAAGTTGTAAATTATATCTTTTATTATTATTATTATTATTATTATTATTAAAGCTAGAGAATTTATTTAAAAAAAAAACCAAAACCTCACTCCTCCCACCCTATCCCCCAAAATATAGTGATATGTACTTATATCCTTGTTCTTTCTTTAGCTGACTTCCCTGCCCCTAGTATAATTGATCTTGGAAATCCATCTCATAACATCAAGAGGATAATGTGCTTAACCTCTGGAGGTTTTCCAAAGCCTCAGCTCTCCTGGTCGGAAAATGAAGAAAAATTAAATGCCATCAACACAACAGTTTCCCAAGATCCTGAAACTGAACTCTTCACTATTAGCAGTGTACTGGATTTCAACATTACAAACAACCATAGCTTCCTGTGTCATGTCAAGTATGGAAACTTAATAGTATCACAGATCTTCAACTGGCAAAAATGTAAGTAATGTTGTCCTGGGGACTTTCTACTATGTAGAATTTAAAAAAAAATAACTCAGCCAGATGCATTGTAGAATTGTACATATTGACTTTGATAGCATTTCTTGTAGTATTTTTAGACCCAAAAATGATATGGTGACATAAGGTCACTGTACAAGGTGTGACCATAATATTACTAGACTAATTCTATTTTATTAACAAGCTTTCTAAAATTGAGACATCCAAATATCAAGTATTCAGCTTAGGAAGTTATTATAACAATAATGTTGATATTGGAAGCACTAAAATTTGTCCTTCTTTGGACTTGCCATTTAGGGCTTTGGTGCTTTCTTTTGGGGCATCTCCTTCCCATTGTCTCATGGTGTCAAATCATTGTCTTTTGTGATTGAATGTGCCTTTTAAGAACTGCTGGTTCATTCAGAACCAAGTCTAGTAAAGAAGGTAAATGACAGACCACTTGAGGGCAATGCCTGAAAAGAGAGGTCATTTTTGCCCATGTACCAGGACCAAATACTTTACCTTCCAGGTAGTAAACGTACAGAATTTTCTGTCCCCAGGAAGTGAAATCATTTGAAAATATAAAATGGAAAAAGTTAGTCTTATATCAATTTATACATGTTAAACCCTTAATAGGTTATTGCAGAATTCAGATACTTGAAATAAATGTCTAACTTATATGTTGATTATGTGGAAGACCAGCAGGCGTCTCCCTCACCCCTAGGCCCACTCTTAACAACACATTTTATTAACAACTATGGCTGCATAGTATTAAACAATATACTGAATTTGATATACACTGAGGGGCACATGGATAGATAATATAATATATGATGTATAGCATGTCTTCCTCTGATCTTTACTTGTAATCAAGGAAATATTTTAGATAGTCTAGTAGCTCATTCTGGTGAATGATTTACTCTAGATCTTTCCTTCTTGAGGTGAACTTGTTCATTATTTTCCTTAATAGGTAGTGAGATAAAATTTCCTGGGAAAATTAATTCAAATACAAACAAAGTTTTGACATGATTTTATTAATAGTCCAAGCAAATTTCTTTCATCTTTTATGTGTTCTAAACAATGTATAAAAATAAGGTTTGAATCATATAGTTTATTAATTCAGCATTACTTTTCACTTTATTAACACATTATTATTTAATCAATTTTAGATTATTGTGATTAAGGCAGGGAGTAAGTAGTACACAGACAGTAATAGCAGCTTCAATCATCTTATTTTGGACATTATGTTTGGAGTATGAATGTATATGATGTTTTAGACAGGAGTTGGCAAATATTTTGAGAAAAGTAATATTTCAGTGAATGTTTTAGTCTTTGTGGGTCATACGGTCTCTGGCTGGCAACAACCCAGTTTTGCTGTTACAGCATGAAAGCTGCCAGAGACCAGACATAAATGAAGGACATGGCTGTGTTCCGACGCAATATTCTAAAAAAGAGGCCCTAGGCCAGGTTTGGCCTGTAATTTGCTAACTTACAGGAAATGTAGTCTATTCAAAAAAAAAAAGGAGCTGCTATTTAAAGATGATTTTGACCATCCGGCTTTATCATCTTTTCCTTAATATGCCTTCTCTCAAGTCTTCCCTCATGCTAAGGATGAAAAGTATCCCTTTTCAGTCTAATGAAAAATACTAGCTCTTTGCCCTCTTTGGTCTACATCTACAACAATTAATGGAAAGATGATTAAATGCATGTGTTTATTCATTTCTTGGTTCATTCAATCTTTATTAAGGAGTTACCAGCTATTAAGCATCTTGCTAGATACTAGTGAGGCTTTGATGGTCAGAGAGCTTTAGTATATGAATATTTCAAATCTCATTAATTGAACTATAGTCATTGTTGAGAGTCAAAAGCAAATAATGCATTTGTGGGTGGTCAAGGGCTGATTGCATAAACAAATGAAATTAGGTGTACAGTTCATAGAAATTTATGTCAATGTGACTAAAACTTTAAGATAAATATACTCACTCAAAAAATAAAAAATAAAAAGTCCAGGGGCACCTGGATAGCTTAATTGGTTGAGTATCTGACTCTTGACTTTGGCTTAGGTCATGATCCCCAGGTCATAGGTCTGAGACCCATGTCATGCTACACACTTAGCATAGAGCTGCTTAAGATTCTCTCTATATATCCCTCTGCCCTTCTCTGCTCTCATGCTTGCTTTCTTTCTAAAATAAAAACATGAAAATTAATTAATTAATTAATTAATTAATTAAAACTGAAAAACACAAATTTATTAATGAAACGGATTGGGTCCATGATTCTTTCAGTCTAGGTCTGCCCAACTGGTTAACTCTTGATATAGTAGAAGGCACATAGGTGTGTGGAGGGGGTAAATCAGGGCGTCCCACTCATAGTGTATCTGATAAGCATGTATAGATGTCCTCACATAACTCTGCAGTTAGGACTCTGAGTCTGTGCTGTGGTGCATTGACTAGGTTTCTAACTGACATCATGACAAAGCCAGTTCGCCACTACTAGTTCCTCCTTCTTTCTGTCAAACGAACATCCTCTTTTTAGGCTGAGTGAGGCTTCAGGATGGGTGGGGGGTGCCTTCCTTCTGAGAGGAAGCCAGGAATGAGTTGGGATCTGTGAAACTTTTAGACTCCCAGGATAATAACCAGAGCCTCCTTGTCACTCTGGTCAGTAGAGGCCAATCCTGGTAATCACGCATCTTCATGCAATCTGGTGCTTTAAATAAAAAGACAACCAATGTTCCTTAGTTTCTAAGTGGTAGGAGCACTATAACCAAATGTGCATTTTAGAATGATTACTGGGGCAGAATGTGTAGAAATTATTAGAGTCTAGGAAACCAGAGGCAAAGAGACCAGTAGGGAGACCACTAGGCAGGAGAGAAGAAAAACTAAGGCAGTGGCTGCATGAGACTTTGGGAAAAGGAACCAATTGCAGAGGCAGCCTGAATATGGAATAGAAAGTCCATGGGAACCTACTGGGAAGTGAGCACAAAAAGAAGCCTTTACTCTTATTTGGGCAACTAATGGTGTTGCTGCTCACGGAGGTGGGTGAATATAGGAGGAAGACATGCCTTGGAAAGAATATAGAGAATTCAGTTTAAATCAGGTGGAAATGCTAGCATCCAGCCATCTGGTTGGCAGCTGGAAATTCAAATCTGGAGTTCAGAAATGAGATCAGAAATATGATATACAGATTTAGAAATCAGATGGTATTTTAAACCTTGGGTGTGGATGAGATCACCCAGGAAGACTGGGGCTGGAGAGAGGAGAATGGGACCACAGATGGAACCATGAGAGTCATGGTATTTAAAGAACAAGAAAGAGTCTACAAAGGTAATGGAGTCAGAACAAACAGAAACGGAAGAAGGTGATGTCATAGAAGTCCAAGAAGGAGGCTTCAGCTGGGCCAGATGCGGGTAAGAATAAGCTAAAGACCAACACTCATCCTCAAGCTGTGGTAATCAGAACAATGAAAAGCAGTGAGTTAGCAAATGTTCAATATTTATTTGTAAACTGTTCCAGAGAAATCAGAAGATGAGCTGCTAATGTTCCTTTTGTGTCCCTGCCCTTTCTCCAGATGCCATTGCTAACTATTCCTCAAAGCGGTTGAAGAATAAACAGTGTAACTACTGCTCCTGATCAGTAGGGACAGACGGCTGTCCCACATACCTGTCTGCTCTCCACCCACATCGTTCCTTGTGTCCTCTGTGTTCTCTCTGTGCCCTGCGGTCTACAGCCGCCAGCCGGCATGCAGAGCTCCCCTCCAGGAAGACCTCACCCAGCACCAAGCCACATCTACTCTTAGTTCTTTGCTATGCCTCTTCTATCCTTCCAGAATCTCTAGGCTGGACAGTGAAAATTAAATGTGTATCTAAAAATAAATACAAAAGAGCTCTTATAGCTTTAGGCTGCTGTGAGGTGTGTGCGTGCGTGCGTGTGTGTGTGTGTGTGTGTGTGTGTGTTAAGAGAATATGCTAAGAAAAAGGGAAAAGCCATGACAGATCTAGAGAAAGAAAAATAAGACATATCTAGAACATGGTGTCAAATAATTATTAATAACACATAGTACTATCAGCTATAAAAATGAGACATAAAGACAAGAATGCTTTTTAAAGTTTATTTTCTTACAATCATTTTAATGTCCATTTAACTCAGTAAATGAAACTTTGCAAATGTCTTTTTCACATTTGATATCTGACATCGGGATATTAGTTACTCACAAATATGTGTCTGATCAAAGACTCATGCAAGACAAATGCAAGCAGCTGCATTGTGGATGAGCACAGAAAGAAGTGAAAAATACTCTCTATAGTTGAGTCCATATAAGAGGCATAGAATACAGCAGATGGAAACACATGAGACCTGACACTCTTCTTTTCCCTCCACAGCAGAGCCACAGCCTTCTAATAATCAGTTCTGGGTCATTATGCTGATCTCAGTAATTGTTGTGATTGTTGTGTTCGCTGTACTGACCCTATGCTGCGCAGTCTACAGTAAGTACTACTGTACTATCATTATGACCTCGGCTCCTGGAAGCCCAAACTCTATCAGTGTGGGTCAGCGTCTCTCTGAGGGTCTAGCTTAGGTTATAGCCTCTTCTTGTTTTATGAAAACTTGAGTGTTTTCTTTATGTGTCTCACCAAATTCTGTTCATCCACTGGACAGACATTTCTGGGACACCTACCATGTGCCCTGTTCTCTACTAGACACTGGAGTTGTAAGCATGAGGAATCACTGCTCATAAGGCACATTCTGGTTTACTCCTTTTATTTTCCTCCCTAACTTTTTATTTTCTTGGAGACACCGAGTCTTGCTAAGTAACTTGAAAACACTTCTGATGCAAAGTGATATTCTAATCTTTGATTTTCAACTGGAGAAAAGTCAGAATGACATGGTTTGGGGTTAAGACTCATCCCACAAGCAAAATAAAGAGGTCTGGTGGGCCCAAGGATGATTTTGATACAGACTGCCCAGTCTTACCCCTCTAGTTCAGATTTCTCATTCTTTTTTTTTTTTTTTAGGACAGATTTAAGAATTTTTTTTCATTTTAATTTTATTTATTTATTTATTTATTTTCCTCCATAATATTTTATTGTCAAATTGTTTTCCATACAACACCCAGTGCTCTTCCCCTTAAGTGCCCTCCACCATCACCACCATCACCACCATTTTTGAGAGACAGAGAGACAGCACAAACAGGGGAGGGTCAGAGAGAGAGGAAGACACAGAATCTGAAACAGGCTCCAGGCTGTGAGCTAGCCGTCAGCACAGAGCCCGACGCAGGGCTCAAACCCACGAATCACGAGATCATGACCTGAGCCGAAGCCGGAGGCTTAACCAACCGAGCCACCCAGGCGCCCCTATTTATTTATTGTTTTAATTTTTATTTTTTTTATTTTTTTGAGAGAGAGAGAGAGAGAGAGAGAGAGAGAGAGAGCGAGCATGAGCAGGGGAGGGTCAGAGAGGGAGACACAGAATCCGAAGACAGGCTCCAGGCTCTGAGCTAGCTGTCAGCACAGAGCCCAACATGGGGCTCAAACCCACAAACCATGAGATCATGACCTGAGCCGAAGTCAAGACGCTCAAGCAACTGAGCCACCCAGGCGCCCCCAGGATTTCTCATTCTTAACACTACTGACATTTGGAGGCAGCTAATTCTTTGTTTTACGGTTCTAGTCTGTGCATCGTAGCCTGTTTAGCAGCATCTCTAGGCTCTACTCACTATATGCCAGTAGCACCCCTGCCCCAGTTGTGACAATCCAAACTGTCCCTCTTACATTACAAATGTCCTGGGGTGGGGTGGGGGTGGGGAGGTGGTTAGCAATCCCCCTGGTTTAAGACCACTGATCTAGTTCTAAGCTAGCAAAGGCTTGCTGAGATACATGGGCGCCATTTCAGGGAAACTCGCCCATCTAAATCTTTATTGTTTGTGCTGGTTTTCAAGGACGTCCTGAAAGATGGAGACAAAGAGAAACGGGGAGAGCATGGAAATGGGAAAGATCTCACCTGTCCACATAGGTTCTGCAGCAGCATCGTATAAGCAGAGCATCTGGAGGTAGCCCCTTTAGCTCTTCTCAACCAGGGTACAATATATGACATACATGGATTATGAGACACAGTGCTTTCTTCCTCTTAGCGCCAAATTCAAGCTCTTTCCCACACTACCACACCTTCTTAAACACCTAATTCAGGTTACTCTAAACGGATGATCAGCATCTCTTTCTCCCAACATATGACTTGCTTATTGTAACTTCTTTCTTTGCTGTGCTATTCTGCCATGTTGAAATGTCTCCCTCCTGTCAGTCAGCTCAGTGTCTCTCATTATCTATAAAACACTACTTTAATTGGGGTCACTTACTGGTCACTCCGTACCACCTCAGTAACAGCCTCATTGGTCTCTCTGCCTCTCACAGAGCCATCCTACTAACCCAGTCACAGAGCTGAATCTCATCATCACTTCATGTCTTTTTCACACTTACAAAGTCAGAAGAGACCCTCAGTGCCCACTGGAAAAGTTTCAAAACTTTTAACTTTCCACGTTTCAGTTGACCTCTTTAGTATAAACATTCTCAGTTCTTTGAACTGTTCTCCACAGAGTAGTTTTCAGAAGTTTTCAGCTTCATTGAATACACTAGATGTCAGCAAATGGAGTCCAGGACTTTAGATATGGTCTAATTCTACACACGGTGGGAAAATTCCTAGCAGGGATCTGAAATATTCTTCCTGTTAAGGAAGCCTAACACAGTGTCAGCTTTTTTTAGTCACAATATTAACTTACATCAATTTTGTGTTATCCTAAACTACCCAGTTCTTTTCACATAAGAGAAACATTAGAATCCACGAGATTCTAGATCCAGGGTGGTTGATAGCCTCCATAAACAGTGCCGTTTTGACTTATGAAGTCAGGGTGAAAAAGCATTAGATATGAGAGTCTCTCTGCTGAATCATTAACTGTGAACTTGCAGGAAATATGGCAGATAATCATGTTGAGGACACCATGAAGACAGTCAGCCAAACCCAGGATGTGAGAAATTATAAGACAAATGACCCAATTTCTTCAACAAATAAGTGGCATAGAAGTGAGTTATAGATCAAAAGAAACCTAAGAGACATATGAATGAAAAGTAACATTGTTTCTTATTTATTCTATGATTCAAATAAGCCAATTATCAAAAAACATTTTTTAGATAATTGGAGAAAATTGAACACCCGTCTGTATGTTAGATGTTAATGAATTATTTATTAATCTTGTTAGATATGATAATGCTGTAGTTATGCTCATATAAGCATCACCTCTGAGATATGTACATACTCAGGCATCTGCACGTAAACTGATGTGCTATCTGGGATTTAAAATTCTCTGAAGAAATTAAAATTTGGATAGGCATAGGGAAAGATGAAAGTGAATAGTTGTAAACTAGTGAGGAGGCCCATGAATTCATTGAATCCCATCTATGCGATGTATGAGCCTCTCTGAAATAGGTTGGTGCCTTTGGGCCATTAGTATGAATGTAACTTTCTATAGTGTTACTGTCATTGAAGAAATAAAGATGCTTTCACAGAGGGAGGATAAAGAAATGAGAGTCTATGGAGTTACCTTTACAAAATAAAAGGAAATGAAATCTTAACACCTGAGATTTATATAATAGGGTATGTTTTACAGAAGCTTTATTTCATTTTAGTCTTACAAGAATCTCCATGAGGAAGTTATCTCCATTTTATAGGAAAGAAACCTGAGGCACCCTCCCAGGGGCTGAGTGATTTGCTCAAGGTCAGGCAGGTGAGGAGCAAAGCTGGGACTCACACTGGGCATTAAGCTCAGGTTCCTTCCACACCATAGCAGCCTGCACACATTTTCCCCACAGCAGTCTCTCAGTATCCTAGCCTGATTTCTTTTAACTTCTTTAGGATGCCCTGTCCATGATGTCTCCCTCAGTTCTGTGATTACCTAGAGCTTCCCTGACTTTCGTTACTAACAGTCTTCTGCTCAGCTGGCTGCCACCTCATGCTGAAGCTAAGGGTCCAGTCCACACCGCCATCTTGTCCGGTTCAAGCAGCAATGCCTTTGAACTGCTGTAGCAATGCTATCTCTAGCACATCACATTCCATCTTGGGTTTATTTTCACGTGTTGTGTCTTATATTCTTTGCTAAATTGTAGACTTATTGAGAACAACCAGGCCTGATACATGTTTGCCTCATAGGCAGAAGAGTATTGCCTTGATCAATAACGTTTGGGTGCTTGATAGCTGGTGCTTAGTGTTTGCCTCATATTTCATGTAATAAAAGTTGTCAGACTTGTCCTAAATCCTCCCGTGATTCAGACCTCTCTTTATATTCTTTAGCCATCAAGATTAATACTTACAGCACCCCCTCTACTTGGGAGCACCTATGTGATAAAAAATATAAAATTTTAAAATGCTTTCTTCCTTTGGGAATTTAGGGTTTAAAGTATTTATTTATTTGTTTGTTTCCTCAGGTCCCATCTCCATCTTAGATTGACCTCTTCTTTGAATTTCCTCAGATGGCCAGGATTATCCCGTCTTGTACTTCATGTGTCTGTTTTCTAGGAGCCTCTTCCTTTCAGTGGCTCTGCAGAAAGTGACTAGTGGGATACAGTGGGAACATTAGTAGCTCTGGTAAGCTTGGTCAAAGAACTTAGAAACACAGAATTGCCTAAGCCTGAAAGAGACACTGGAAAATACTTGTTAACGACAAGGATATCAAGGCGCAGGAGGTGACCTGAATGATCAAGGCCAGAGCCAGAACCCAGATGTCCTGTCTCTGGTGCTCTTTTTCATCATTAGTCTGGGGCTGTGCTATTAGTTGGTGTATACACACCAGCCAAAATGCTTCTGGAAAAAGAAATTTGTCCACTGTCAAGTCAACTTTACAGACCTGATCTGATGCAACACGGGAGGACTTTATGTTGTAGGAAGCAATCTGATGCTGTGTGGGTAGCGTGCTGGTAAGCACGCCAATGAGGATGACGGAAACATTGCTGATGTATAGCCAGTATTTCATTTTTCACTGTGCTCTCCTCTGTTGCTTTTCCACTTCTCTATCAGGTTCTGGAGAAAGACCTATCCAAAACTAATACCCTCTCAAATGTAAGATGAATGAGTTACAGACTTCAAGACAATAGCCAGGTTGGAGAGGGATAGTCGCATCCTACTGGTTCATATTGGACTGATAATTTCCTTAACTGGCTTCATGTTGTTTAACCTCATTTATAAAATATTTATGAAAGTTCTCATTTAAAATGAGATAGGTTTTTATTGTATATTACTAAACAGTAAGCTATCTTTAGAAATTAATTGAGGTAATGAAAATAGCATTCCATAGGGCTTCCTCAGATCACTAAAGTGGCTTTTCCTCTTTGGTATTTCTGATCCTTCTGACATCAGCAGAGAATTGAAAAGAAGTGGCAAACTGCGATTCCTGTGTTACTTACTCAGGAGTCCCCTTTCTCTGAAGTTGCCTGCCACAACTCAGTGGACCAGAAGGTGATCCTAATATAAGCTGGAGGAATAAGATATTCTCATTTGAAAATTTGAAGTTGGATAGAAAGTTGACCAAGTATCTCAAATATGGCTAGATGTAAAGCAGTTAATTTTGGTAGCTATACAGGGACAGATTATGTTATATAGTCTAAGAAACAGAAGTACCCTTTTAAATGGTTGCTCTCAGAACAAAATCACAGAAGAAAATAAAAGCAGGAGACTGACAAGAACTTTAAGCAAAGAAACAAACAAAAATAGGGAGTTGCTGCATTTAGTTAATATTAATAATTCTTAGACATGATCAAAAGGAGACCTCAGGAAGTAGTCACAAAACAGAGGACACCTAAGAGAGGTTATTTATACTTAAAATAAGTTATATTAAATTACTACATTTGATAAATGTGTCAATACTATTTTTTTTAAAAAGTCGTATTGTACCTTTATTCTGACACTTTTGTGATATTAATAAAATTATTTTTAAAACCAACCACCTAGTTTTATAATTTCTATTTGGGAGAATTTAATCTATGTGTATATGAATAAAGCAATAAAGAGATTGACTGTCAATTTGTCAGCAATTTATGAATGGGAAAATTAAGAAAAACAGGTTTTATGGAGCGTGGTGAGAACATGTAAGTTGTGGCAAAAATATACTTGTGCACGGGGCCTTCTAACTACGACTGTTTGTTTTTCTATCGTTCCCTGTGGGCCAGGGCATTGTGTTACGCTCTACATGCATTATTTCATTTAATACCCATTCTGATGTGCATGCTGTTTCATTTGATACAGGGGGCGGCGGGGAGGACTGAGACTTCAAGTAAAATGGCTTTGCTTTGGTCACATGGGTGCAAAGCCACATGACCGGCATGCCAAGCCAGTGAGCTGCCTCCAGAGCCCACGATTTCTGGCACTACATCACGTGGCTACTGCTCTTGAGAATGGTTGTTTTCAGGGCAGGAACCAAAAACAAAGAGGTCAAACACCTGAACAAAGCACTAGATGTTTTTCCCCCTTAATACACTGAGTGCACTGTTTCCCCCTCATTTAGGAAAAGTTTCAGTCTGCATGCCAGCTTCCTTCTTAAGGAGCAAGCCCCTGTAATGCAGAGACTGTGTATCTATGCGAAGTATCTTCTGCATATTATAGTATAGACACTTTGACAGCAACACCATGAGGGAAAAAAAAAAAGATGGGCTGCTTTTTAAAAATAATGCTTATCTCCTTCATTTTGTTAAATTTATAATTTATTTCAAATGCCATAGGAATTATCTTTTTTATTAAAACAAAACCAAACCCTACTGCATACTTAGGCCCACAATGTTTCTAGGATCCAAAGGCACAGGGTCTCATCACAGACCCATTTGTCTTACCTCGTGACACCTCCTCCTTCTAGTGATTGAGTATCCTTTTAAAAGGCTGCAAGAATAAACATACAACATACAGATTTCAACTCCAATCTTGGGAAATTTTTAATTTACTATTGTAAAATTCAGGGAAAAGAAATATGTATTGATTGATCAATAAAGATACAATGTCAAATATATAGATCAATCAGGAAAGACTATGTATTTAAATTTAAGGACAAGTATAAAGAGAGCATACAATGTCCAATTCTTGGGTTAAAAAAAAGAGAAGAGCAAGTCACTGCCACTAGAGGTGCCAGCACTTGTATCTGTCAGCAGGCTGACCCAGGGGAAGCCTAGCCTCTGGCATTCAATGGACAGGGCAACAGAGATCCCTTCAATGTGCCAATGAATTTTAAGTCCAGAACATTTTCAGTCTTTCTCTTGTTTAGGTGTTGATGAAGGATTTCTAGGAAGATTTAGCAGTGCTTCAATTTTCTTAACATCATCTTTGGATCGATTTTTCTGTAAGCTACTTTCAATTTCTTCAGGGAGGAGTTCAGTAAACTGCAGTCTGGCTTTGCTGTAATAGGAGAATGAAAAGGATACGTCAAGTACTGCTCCGTTTCTTTAGTTCTTAGACAGATTTTTATTTTAGCTTATTTTTCTTTTAGAGAGAGAGCAAGTGTGTGCGCAAGCTAGGGAAGGGGCAGAGGAAGAGAGAGAATCTCAAGCAGGCTCCACCCTCAGCCTGGAGCCCAACGTGGCTCAATCCCACAATCCTGGGACATGCATGACCTGAGCCAAAATCAAGAGATGGATGGTCAACCAACTGAGCAACCTAGGTGCCCTGATGTTTTAAAAAGATAGTGATTTGTCTTATTCTCTCTGTGACTTATGAGCAAACATTGGACCTTCTTTGCTCTCCTACCCCATTCCACTCACATGCTGACAATTCTCACATCACCAAAATGGACACTGCTGTGGCAGCAGCTCTGATCCCTATGATATTCCAGAGCTCATGCAAGGGTATCATGCAGGAGCTGAAGCACCCTGAACTGAAGTGTGAGCATTGCAAGCGGGCTGTCCTGTTGCCCGCAGGGCTGCGGGGGTGTGAGTGCCCTGCCACTCCATTAACTCTCTGTTGCCAGACCTTGTGGGAACTGCACAAAGGCTGTAACAACGGTAAACTCAAGATAGAAAAGTCAGATGGGACAACACTATAGATGTATATTTACAAGGAATTCAAATCTAATTTCCAAATAACAGATCAGTTCCTTTTCTAAATCTAGTATCAGTGTCTTCCTTGAAGTGATTATCAATGTCATCGATGACTTTTTTCTCAACTCTTTACAACAAGGTTTGACCATTTCAATTCTTCCATATCTCTATAGCCAATTTTCTGTATTTTCCTAAAGTTTTAATTTTTTTGTTTTTTTGAAAGAGAGAGCATGAGCCAAGAAGGGGCACAGAGAGAGGGAGACACAGACTCTGCAGCAAGCTCCAGGCTCCAAGCGGACAGCAGAGAGCCCAACACAGGGTTCAAACTCACAAACCTTGAGATCATGACCTGAGCCGAAATCAGATACTTAACCGACAGAGCCACCCAGGTGCCCCGACCAGGTTTCTATGTTTTCAGCTCACTAAGACAATGTTTTATGTTATTTTAATTTCTCTATAATTATTTTCAAGCAAAGAAGCAGGCATATAAGTTCTCAACTGTTATTAACTATTTATTAAATTAACTCCTCTCAGGAGTCACATACATACACACACACACACACACACACACACACACACACGTATATACACATATATATGCATAAATTTTCGACACTATTTCCTTTTGCCGAAGTATTCTTACATTAGTGTAATTCAATTCAAGTTATTGCTTTTAGCCATTCTTGAGGTTTTCCATCTCTAAATAACTGATCAACTGCTCTCATTATTTTTCTGCTTTCCCTTTTTTATTGAAATACAATTATTATCTGTTCATATTTTTCCAAATGTTAATTCTTCTGTAACTTTCTATACTAAATTCAAATACCAATATACTTTTCTTACCTTTCCAATTTCCTTCTCAAAGTTTCCTTTAAAAAAAAAAAGCTCTGGGGCACCATGGCTCAGTCAGTTAAGCGTCTGACTTTGGCTCAGCTCATGATCTCACAGTCGTGGGTTTGAGGCCTGTATCAGGCTCTGTGCTGACAGCTCGGAGCCTGGAGCCTCCTTCAGATTCGGAGTCTCCTGTTTTCTCTGTCCCTCCCCCACTCATACTGTGTCTCTGTCTCTTTCTCAAAAGTAAATAAACATTAACAACAACAACAAAAAGCTTCATCAACAAAACTAAAAGGCAACTGATGAAATGGAAAAAATTAGTTGCAAATGACATATCAGATAAAGGGCTAGTATCCAAAATCTATAAGGAACTCACCAAACTCCACACCTAAAGAAGAAATAATCCAGTGAAGAAATGGGCAGAAGACATATATAGACACTTTTCTAAAGAAGACATCCAGATGGCCAACAGAAAATGAAACAATGCTCAATATCACTCATCACCAGGGAAATACAAATCAAAACTACACTGAGATACCACTTCATGCTGGTCAGAGTAGCTAAAATAAACAAGAGATTATAGATGCTGGCAAGAATGTGGAGAAATGGGAACCTTCTTATACTGTTGGTGAGAATGCAAACTGGTGCAGCCACTCTGGAAAACAGTGTGGAGGGTCCTCAAAAAATTAATAGTAGAACTCCCCTATGACCCAGCAATAGCACTGCTAGGGATTTACCCAAGGAATACAGGAGTGCTGATGCATAGGGACAATAGCCAAATCATGGAAAGAGCCTAAATGTCCATGAACTGACGAATGGATCAAGAAGATGTGGTTTATATGTACAATGGAATGCTACTTGGCAATGAGAAAGAATGAAACCTGGCCATTTGCAGCAACATGGATGGAACTTGAGGGTATTATGCTAAGTGAAGTAAGTCAGTTAGAGAAAGACAGATACCATATGTTTTTACTCACATGTGGATCTTGAGAAACTTAACAGAAGACCACTGGGGAGGGGAAGGGGGAAAAGTTATAGAGAGGGAGGGAGGCAAACCAAAGGAGACTCTTAAATATAGAGAACAAACTGAGGGTTGATGAGCGGGGAGAGGGGAAAGTGGGCGATGGGCATTGAGGAAGGCACTTGTTGGGATGAGCCCTGGGTATTGTATGGAAACCAATTAGACAATACAATGTATTAAAAATAAAATAAAATTCACTTGTACAGAACCCCCCCAAAAATAATAAAATAAAATAAAAAAGCTTCTTATGACACCTAATGAACTAGAAAAGAGCTAACAACGCTTTCATGCTTTTACTGCTCCATATCAGATTTTATCCTGGCATTATAATTTTAAATGCTTTACTATAGAACTTAGAAAACTGTATATCTCACATACCCTCTTACTATGAAGAGGAATGAATGAAACAAACATATGTTGAGCACTGTAGTATGATTCTGCCCTTAGAATGGCTGAGGAAACTGAGGGCTTGAAGTTAAGGAAACTACCTAAGGTGATAGAACTAATTAATATTCTAGATGGGATTTAAACTTTGTTTTCAAGGTTTCACTGGCTGCAAAATCAATGTTTTTTCTCCTATAGAACCTAAGTCCTCAAACAACTGATCTAGAGATATTAAGAATTTCCATGTGAGTATATATGTTTAGCACAAAGCGGAGTTTTAAGTAAACATGTAACAAAAACAGAGACTGCTTATCTATTCAACTACGAAAGTAGAAGCAGTTTAGTCAGCACGCAGGAAACAGAACCGTGAGAATCATCTGTACCAGGAGCACCAGACAGCCCCATATAAGGTGATCTTATAAAGAATCAGCAAAAAGTCTACTATCGGTCTGATAACTGTACCCCAGGGAACGATCAGATGGAACAGGTGGAAGTTTTCATCCTCCTCAGTGGCATACAGTCCATGAGCAGCCACTATAACGACCTAATTCATGTGCATCCACACAAGAAGCAGAATCTCTGAATGTAGAGACTTAACATGCCCTGTACTATTCATAGATGCATGAGGAAACGAAGATATCACCTTGTAAATAAAGCCAAGTAAAACTCACTCATTGCTGTCCATTTCTTTTAGGTCATTTCCTTTGCAGTCAAGAACACAGAAAAAGAGAAAAAATGTGCAATCAAGGGAGATTTGTAACATTTTAACTTAAAAAAAGGTCTCTAAAAAATGATCCTCATCAGATTAAAAGTAAAATTAGGTTCTTTCATTTTTCTATTCCTTCATTAAAAAGATTAAAAAATCAGGTAGGGTACAAATTGAAGAAAAAGAAACTCTTTTCTGAACTCACAACCCTGAGATCAAGGTTCCCATGCGCCACTGACTGAGCCAGCCAGGTGCCCTAGAAACTCTTCTTTGTTTTTAAAAACTTTTTTATACATTTATTTATTTTTGAGAGACAGACAGAGACAGCACAAGCAGGGGAGGGTCAGAGAGAGAGGGAGACACAGAGTCTGAAACAGGCTCCAGGCTCTGAGCTGTCAGCACAGAGCCTGACGTGGGGCTCAAATCCATGAACCGTGAGATCATGGCCTGAGCCAAAGTCAGATGCTTAACCGACTGAGCCACCCAGGGGCCCCCAGAAACTCTTCTTTGAATTGAGTGGGAGTTTAGAGTACCCGGGTTAAGAGAACACCACAATGGGTGGGAAAGTCAGGTACCTTTATCCTCACCTGCTCCTTACCTCTCTTCCAGTTTCAGCTCACGGAGTGCTTTGCGATCCTTCTGTGTTCTCTCTTGGACAGTCTCACCACAGAACTTCTGAAATGCCATCAACAGACTTCCTACAGGAGTGCTGAGGGGGAAGCAGAGAAAGCTTAGGGGAAAGTAGCCATTAGACCACACACCATGTGAGAGTCTGCTAAGGCAGGAGGAACACTGACTGAGCTGCTTGTTCCCTGACAGGTACAGGAACTCTACAAGGTGTCCTTGTCAAATGAGAAAAATTATGAAGGCAACTTCCTTCCTGGTCTTCTAAACAGTAGAGAAAAACAATCACTGCAACTTCCTAAAATTAACTGATATAATAAAACAGGTCTATAAATTGGCTCTATTTTATCATGAATGATAAACTGGGAAAGTATATACTTGTGGCAAGTTTTAGTGAGTAGCTTTATACTGAAGATTTCTCAGAAATGAAATTAATAATAGGAATGGTGCCAAAACCTCCAGGAGGCAGGAACTGTGAAGAGCATGTTTGGTTGGGGGAAGGATACCACTGGCTTCTGGCAGTGGAACCACCAAAACATCCTAAACTTCAAAAGTCTGGCACAACAGTCTCATTCACAATGTCAACAATTACCCATCGAGAAACTGATTTAGATAACAATTATTACAGTAAGGGAAGGTTTTGGTTCTTATGTTCTCAAACAGAAAAAGTTTTTGACTCTGAGATAACTTAAATTCCCTCTGGCTACAACGTAAGTAAGCTCATTTGAAAAATTGCTTTAGGGGTGCCTGGAGGGCTCAGTCGGTTAAGCCTCCGACTTCAGCTCAGGTCATGATCTCACGTTTGTGGGTTCAAGCCCCTGACAGCTCAGAGTCTGGAGCCTGCTTCTGGTTCTGTGTCTCCTTCTCTCTCTGCCCCTCCCCTACTCATGCTCTGTCTCTCTCTGTATCAAAAATAAAAAATAAAACATTAAAAAATTTTAAAAATAAAAAAATAAATGTCTAAGTACAGAAAAAGTATTTATATGAAAAAAAAAGAAAGAAAAATTGCTTTGGCTAAGTGGAAACATCCAAAGACAAATGGATAAAGAAAATGTGGTTATCTACAGTGGAGTATTACACAGCCTTTAAAATGAAGATCCTGTCACATGCTACAACACAGATTAACCTTGAGGATGTTATGCTAAGAAAACTAAGCCAGTTACAAAGGGACAAATAATATATGATTCCATTCACATGAAGTATCTGAAGTAGTCAAAATTGGGGCGCCAGGGTGGCTTAGTCGGTTGAGCATCCAACTCTTGATTTTAGCTCTGGTCATGATCTCACAGTTCATGAGTTTGAGCCCTATGTCGAGCTCTGTGCTGACATGTGGAGCCTGCTGGGAATTCTCTCTCTCTCTCTCTCTCTCTCTCTCTCTCTCTGTCCTCATCCCACTTACACATACACACTCTCTTTCTTTCTCTAAATAAATAAACTAAAAAAAAAAAATAAAGTAGTCAAAAACAAAGAAACAAAGTAAAAATGTGATTGCCAAAGGTTGGGGGCAGGGGGAAGAGAGAATTAATGTTTAACGGGTACAGAGTTTTCAGTGTTGCAAGATGAAAAAGGTCTAGAGATCTTTTGTACAACAATGTGAATATATACAACATTACTAAACTATACACTTAAAAATGGTTAGGACGATAAATTTTATGCTATGCGGTTTTAATGACAATGAAAACGAAATTATTTTTCCTGCTAATTTCAACAATTTGTCCTTTCAAACCAAGTTGCTATATTAACAACATAACAAGTGGTGCCTGATTGGCTCAGTCGGTAGAGCGTGTGACCCTTGATCTTGGGGTGGGTCCTGAGTTCAAGGACCATGTTGAGGACAGATTTTACTAAAAAGCACATACAACACAATATAACAAAAATCATGTCAGCAATGGATTATGACATGCTGAATTTTTAAAATAATTTTAAGAAGAATCCATAAGTTTAGCGTAACCTCCTTCTAAATAGGGGATAGAAAAAGGGAGAGGGTGGGTGGAGGCAAAGGGAAAACTTAGGTGAATGCCAACTACAAAAAACAGAAGAAAAGACAGGACTAACAAATCATTTTACAACCATCAGTAATAACTGATTATAGCAACAATTATAAAAGATCATTAAAACCACTAGGAAAAAGATAGTTGGAGAACAGGCTATTCACACAGTCTTAACCTACAGATTATTTACTAATTACAACAGGAAAAATGTACCCAATACCAAATGTGATAGGCAGAATCCTAAAATGGCTACCCAAATTATCCCACACTAATTTCTCAACTATAAATGTATTATGCCCATGATTATGTCACACAGCAAATTTTATAGATGTAATTAAGGTTAGTAATCAGCTGAATTTGAGTCAATCAAGAAGGAAATTATTGGGGCGCCTGGGTGGCTCAGTCTGTTGAGCGTCCGGCTTCGGCTCAGGTCATGATCTCACGGTTTGTGGGCTCGAGCCCCGCGTCGGGCTCTGTGCTGACAGCTAGCTCGGAGCCTGGAGCCTGGAGCCTGCTTCAGATTCTGTATCTCCCTCTCTCTCTGACCCTCCCCTGCTCGTGCTGTCTCTGTCTCTCAAAAATGAGAGATGCTTTTTAATGTAAAAAGCATTACAAATAATTTTTAAAAAAAGGAAATTATCTGAACCCTTTAAAAGCAGAGTTTCTCTGGGGGCAGAAAGAAGTCAGAGAGATCAAAGTATAAGAAGGGTTCAACATACTGGCTGCTGGTCTGAATGCAGAAGGGGCACTATGGCAAGGAACGTGCACGTCTCTAGCAACACTG
>NC_043704.1:65314616-65333295 GCF_006229205.1 Suricata suricatta | reverse complement strand
GGAGCAGATTTTCAGGGCAATGAAAATGCTATGATACCCCAACAATGGATACATGTCGTCATACATTTGTCCAAACCCACGGAACGTACACCAAGCGTGAATCCTAAGGGAAACTATGGACTTTGGGTGATACTGATGCTCTCCAGTTGTAACTAGTAACCCACTCTGGAGTGAAATGTTGATAGTGGGGAGGCTGTGTGTAAGTGTATGTGGTGGGGGAGGGGAGGGCAGATTGTGATTGACTTGTTCTGCAATGTTCCACAAGATGAGCAAACATTTCTAGTAACTTTTAACTCTGTAAATGAACAATGACTTGCAGTACAAGTAGTACCTGACAGTGAACATCACACGACCACAACTGAGCCAACGGCTCTTTTTCTCGCTGAGAGATTTTGGGTGATCATCTCCCATGCTCAGATGCTCAGTCTCAGGCTGCGGTGTTTGGCAGAAACCAGTGATTTTTCTGAACATTGGAAGGTGTCCACAACTGGCACTAGTGAATTTTTTGTCACTTCAAAGCACCTATGGACAGTCCTTTGTTTTTCCATACAAGAGTAAGCTTAGGAATGTCTTATTTCATCCTAGGTCAGGATGTCTGCAAATATAGACCCTTCCCTCTGTTGTCAGGTGCCCATGTATACACTCTTGACTGATAGTGATCTGTAGTTTTCTTTGGTATCTTCATCTTCTTCATCTTGCTTTGGAATCAAGGACAATACTAGTCTAAAAGAATGAGTTTGAAAGTGTTCCTTCTTCCTCTATTCTATGGGAGAGTTTGTGAAAGAAACTTCCCAAATAGCCACTGAAGCCATCTGGTCTTGGACTTTCTTTATGAGATTTTTAACTAATAATTTAGTTTATTAACTTGTTATAGGGCTATCTAGATTTTTTATTTCTTCTTGAGTAGATTTTGGTAATTTGTGTCTATTTTCTTTTTCTTGGTCAGTATTGCTAAGATTTTTTCTTTTTAATTTTTTTGTTTATTTATTTTTTGAGAGAGACAGATGTGAGCAGAGAAGAGACACAGAGCGAGAGGGAGACACAGAATCCAAAGCAAGCTCCAGACTCTGAGCCATCGGCAGAACCCTACGCAAGACTTGAACTCATAATATGTTATTGTCTATTTTATGATGTTATTGTCTATTTCTCCTTGCAATTCAGTGTTTGTTTCATGTATTTATGAGCTCTGTTGTTAGATGCATATATGTTTATAAATGTTATATCTTTCTGATGGATTGGTCCTTTAAACATTACAAAATGAGGGTGCCTGAGTAGATCAGTTGGTTAAGCATCTGACTTTGGCTCAGGTCATGCTCTAACAGTTTGTGAGTTTGAGTCCTACATCAGGCTCTCCACTGACAGTGTAGAGCCCATTTTGACTCCTGTCTTTCTCTCTCTGCCCATCCCCTGCTCACTTTTTCTCTCAAAAATAAATATTTTAAAAAATTATACAATATCCTTTGTCTCTACCATTTTTTAAGTTTATTTATTGATGCGAGAAAGAGGGTGCAGAGCAGGGGAGGGGCAGAGAGAGGGACAGAGAAAATCCCAAGCAGGCTCTGCACTATCAGCACACAGCCAGATGTGGGGCTCCAACTCACAAGCCGTGAGATCATGACCTGAGCTGAGAACAAGAGTCGGCTGCTTAACCGACTGGGCCAGTCAGATACTGTTATTATTTTTTTTAATTTAAAAAAATGCTTATTTTTGAAACAGCAAGAATACAAGCACTTGCAAGTAAGAGAAGGGCAGACAGGGAGACAGAGGATGTGAAATGGGCTTTGTGCTGACGGCAGAAAGCCTGATGCAGGGCTCAAACTCACAAACCAGGAAATCATGACCTGAGCCACAGTGGAATGTTTAACTGACTGAAACACCTAGGCGCCCTCTCAAATACTTAAAAAAAATTTTTTTTAATGTTTATTTATTTCTGAAGGGGAGAGAAACAAGGCGTGAGTGGGGGAGAGACTGAGAGGGGGACACAGAATCTGAAGCAGGCTCCAGGCTCTTAGCTGTCAGCACAGAGCCCGACGTGGGGCTCCAACTCACAATCTGTGAGATCATGACCCAAGCGAAGTTGGACACCCAACCGAGTCACCCAGTATTTCATCAAATACTATTTTTAAAGAAGGGAAAAACAGTTAAAAGAAAGGAAAAACAATAGATTTATGGAGTCTTTTATATTAATCTACACATTAACCATTTCTAGTACTTTTCATTTCTTCCTGTCCAGTTACTATTTGGTGTCCTCTCCTTGTTCAAACATACCTCCATTCCTTCCTTCTCATTTGTGCTATTAATGCCACATATAGCTTTAAATATGCTCTATGTCTAACACTTCATTTTTTTTATTTTATATAACTGTCTTTTAGATTAGTTATAAGAAAAAACATTTATACAGCCTTTAATAATTACTTACATAATTATCTTTATCAATGCTCTTTAATACTTCACATAATTTCAAGTTACCATCTGGTATCACATCCTTTCAGCATGAAGAACTTCCTATAGTATTTTTGTAAGGCAAATCTGCTAGTAACAATTTTTTGTTCTTGTTTATCTGCCACTGTCTTTATTTTTGCCTTCAATTTTGAAGAATGGTTTGTTAGAAAGAATTCATGGTTGACAGCTTATGCTTTTCAGGCCTTTGAATGAATTCTACTGCCTTCTGGCTTCCATCATTCTGGTGAGCAATAAGTTGTTAATCTTATTGGGCATTCCTTGTAGGAGTTTTTTTTTTCTTGCTGCTTTTAAGATTTTTCTCTTTCAAGAGTGTAACTATTACGTGGCTAGGTGTGAATCACTTCATGTTTATTCTTGGGAGTCTGTTGAACCTTTTGGATGTGTGGATTAATCTTTTTCATCAAATTTGGGAAGTTTATGACTATTATTTCTTAAAATACTTTTTTTCTAACCCTTTCTCTCTTTTCTATCTAGCATTCCCTTTACACATCTGTTGGTATTTTTTTTAATATTTTTTATTTATTTTTTGAGAGACAGAGAGAGACAGCATGAGCAGGGGAGGGTCAGAGAGAGAAGGAGACACAGAATCCGGAGGAGGCTCCAGGCTCTGAGCTAGCTGTCAGCATGGAGCCCGATGCAGGGCTTGAACCCATGAACCATGAGATCATGACCCGACCTGAAGCCGGATGCTTAACCGACTGAGCCACCCGGGTGCCCCTGTTGGTATTTTTGATGGTGTCCTATAGATTGCTGAGGCACAGTTCATTTTAAAAATTCTGTCCTTCACCAAAAACCATCTATACCAATTCATCTTCAAGTTCACGGATTCTCCTTTGCTATCAAGTCTGGTGTTGAGCTCCTCCTCTCTGGTGAAATTTTAATTTTTATTGTTGTATGTATCAACTCCCAACTTTTCATTGATTTATTTTTATAATTTCCGTGTTTACTGATATTCTCTATTTGATAAGTCACTATGATCATACTTTCATTTCCTTAAAACTGTTTGAAGCCTTTTTGTCTCCTACGTTCAATGGAATGGTCCAGGCAGAGACATTCCCAGTGACTGCTTTTTTTTAATCCCCTGGTTTTATGTCTTATGATTTTTTAGTTGTTGTTGGAAACTGGACTTTTAGGTAATAAATTATAGCAGCTCTGGAGTAAGGACACACCCCCCCCCCGGGGGCATGGCTGTAATTTTTTGTTTATGTAGTGACTTATCTGGACTCATTCTGTGTCCAGCCACTAATGTCTTTGTTCAATTTTTATTTTTATGTGTGGTTTTCTAGGCATCACACTGGCGTAAGGAGTCAGCCAATGATTTGTCAGAGGTTATGCTTAAACATCCCAAGCTAGTAAGCCTTCTATCCTTTACCAATGTATCTGTGGTTGAAGAATCATTCAAAGTTGAGACAGTTTATAATCTTTTCTGGCTTTTTCTTTTGGTGTTCACAATTAACCCTCACAACTAACCAAAGATAAGTTAGCTTGGTAGGGCCTTTGCCAGTCTCTCTGGAGTCTGCATGAATACTTACACGTGTGTGCAACTTCCCAGAGTTCTAGGGAGAAGTAGGATCTTATTAAAACCTTCTTTGGCTGTCTTGTTTCCCAGATATTCCTGTTAAGATTCTGCCTCATCTACCACTCTGTTCCTTATTCCAAATAGGATCAGAACCTCAGGTTAGCTGTCACATTATCCTTCCCCTGTTGCAATCGTTTTCAGCAACATCCCTCCGTTGCTTGGAATTTTCTGTCATCCCTTGGTTGCTTGGAATTTTGTTTTCTCTATAAATAAAGGCAGCCCCCTCAAGCAGCAGAATGCCAGTCCTCCAGCCTGTCCTTATGAAACTTCTGCATCATAGAGCTGTGGGTCAGGAGGACAGGAGCAGCCCTAGGCTGAAAGACCACAGACTTCCAATGTTTTTATTGAGACTCAGTAGAAATTCTTGGATAAATGCTTACTGATTTGTTGTGAGTTTGTGGTCAATTTCCATCATCTTTAAATGGCTGTCTTTGATAATTATGTCGAATTCTATTGTTGCTTTTTGTGGAAAGGATTTGCCAACATCCTCACTCAGTCATTCCAGATGTCAAATATACATTTATAAATGTCCAGATGAATGCCATATAATAATGAGGAGAGTCATTCTTGACATGATTCTCACTTCAGGGGAAATTATTTTAGTGTTATACCATTAAAGTCAATGTTGGTTGCTGGTTTGGTATAGAAACTTATCTTGTATCAGATGTTTCTATTTTTACTAATTTTTACATTCAATTTACATTCAAGAAACATTTATTCTATTCTACTATGTGTCAAATAGTTGTGATATAAAAGGCAAAGACTTTCTCCAATACCAAGTAAGTCATCTAATGGAGAAGCAAAACAAGTTAACAGGTACAACATAGTCATAAGTGCTTTGATTAAAATATTTATAGTGAATTATGGGAATATAGGGGAAAGATACCTGGAAATCCAAAAATAAGAAAACAGGAGCTAGGAAGGGTCTCTAGGGAAACTAAGCTGACAGATGAGCCGAATCTTGAAAAATAGGTTCAATAAAAGCTGAACAAAATTATTTGCCAGAGTGGGAAGGCAGGTTCAAGAAGAGGGACCAATACATGTAAAGCAAGATCATGCTGGGTTTGCACTGGGTGTTATATGGAAACCAACTTGACAATAAACTATAAAAGGAAATACATAAATAAATAAATAATCTTAAAAAAAAAAGATTATGCCGGGTTTGGGAAATCAGAGTAGAGTCGTAAGGACGGTGCCAGAGTGGTGTACGGGGACCAGATTAAGAGTCAGCATTAGAACGATGGGAAACTATGAAAGAGCCTCAAGCATCAAAGTGTTATACTCACATTCATATTTCAAACGGTAACTAAGGTAACTGGAAGTGGAGCAAACCAAGACTAGAAACAGGGAAGACCCAATAGCAGCAGTGGGAAGAAAAAGGAGGTGAGAGTCCATACATATTAAAGGAATATAATTAAAGGACCAGAACTTTGCAAAGAGGCAGATAAAGGGCTGAACCATATCATTACCTGGTTTCCAGGTTTTTTGTTTGTTTGCTTAACATGGTAAAGGATAAAGAACATAAGAGCAGGGGCAAGTATGGAAGTTGGGGGAGGAAAACAGAGTTTGGTTTGGATACAGGCATTTGAACCTATAGAACACCCATGGAAAAATGGTTGCAAGTTAAAAAAGGCCCAGTTTCAGCTGCTCCAGTGCTATTAATACCATTTCTAGTTTTATATTTTAAAATGTTTCCATTAAATTGTTAAGTTCAAATTATGTGTACATGTGTTTGCCTGGGTGTGTATACATATACAAAGAGAAAGAGAACATGCACTCAAGAGGGAATAAGTCATAAAGCAAATGGGCCAAAATGTTAATGAAAATTGAATCTCTGTATACAAAGACTACACAGTGTTCCTTGTATTACTTTCATTTTTAAAATGTTTTGTAAGCTTGAAATTATCTCCAAATTAAAAAATTTTTAAATGTTATGTGCATTGTATGTACATTTTTGTATGTGAGAGAATTACATGAGGTAGCGAGTGTTTGAGTGCGTGTGGCACTTCACATTTCCATTTCTGGAAATAATACTTCAAGACTTTGTTTTTTAATGTTCATTTTAAAGAGGTCACATTTACCAGAGGCATAGAGCTTTAAAATAAAATCCAAACTCTTAGTATGAAAAATCTGGTCCCTTTCTACTTAACTTCACAAATCGGATCTCAAGCCACTCCCTCCTCATTTCCTATGTTCCAGCCGTATTATCCTGCTTTTGAGGAACTTTCTTGCCTTAGAGCCTTCCCCTCAAAGTTCCCTCTTCCTAGGCTACTCTTCTTTACAAGGCTTACTTTTCCCATTTCTTAGGTATCCGTTTAAATGTCACCCCTCCACAGAGGCCTTTTTAAATCACTCTGATCATCCCATTGCCTCACCTACTGCTATTTTCTATCACAGCGCCTGTTTTTCCCCAATCACATTAGACTGTAAAACTCTGTAAAACAGAGAGCAAAGACTTTTCTGTTTTGTTCACCAAGTATACCAAGGGCCATGCGCAATGCTCTCCATCCATTTTGCATGAATGTTGGATAAGATGTGATGAGAAGCCAACCAAAGAATTCAGTAGTTCTGATTCATAAGTCCTTAAATATTTCCCAAACCATATTTGAGAAGACTGAAAAACATAAGAACAAAAATGTCTTACCTCCTGCAATGACAAAATGGCTTAGGGCATTTTTATTTCGGTACACATTTAGACTGGTGTTCACTGTGCTGAGAAGAAGGGGGAAGGAAGAAAACATAAAATTTAAAGCATATCCCCCTTACGTCCTCAACCACAATTGTCACTAAAGTGACAGACACCAGAAGCGCCTACTATGTCGATTCCTGGTCTTAGTCTAGGTCCCATCAATGTGTTCCAAGCTACTAATATGCCTATGAGTTTTCCAGCTGGACCTTCTGCTAAAGAATGAATGAAAGAACAATCAAATTTCTGGAAAAAATACTCACGTAGACACAGAAACATAAAAAAGAGTTTCGCAGAATTTCTCTTACTTAGAAACCTGTACCTATTTTGGTAAGAGGTGGAAGACCAACCATTTACATAGACAGATAAAAGTTCCTAGGGAAAAAGGTATTATGAATCACTCTCATATGGATGTTTAGTTTTAAAAAATCTCACTTGCTCATCTTTCGAATACTAAGAATAAAATAATAATAAAAGAATACTGAGACCTTAAGTCACAATTTGAGAACTTACTTGAATATAGTCACAAACACTGTAGTTCTCCAACTCCAGCGCCAGCCATACCGGATGAAGCCTCGTGTGGCAGCACGATGTGCAGATTGCTAAAGTTAATGAAAAGGCTCTGAGGTTCCAAGACCACGTAATACCTTTATTCTAAAACTGTGGTAGAAGGACGGCTATGGATTAGGCACGGACATGTAAACAGAAACACTCTTAAGATCTCTAGAAATATCACTGTTTACTGAAACTTAAGCAAAAGTACCATGTGCATCCTATTCTATCAGGAGTTAGAAAAGGAACTAAGAATTGCCAGTGTCAACAAAGTAAGCTATCAATGAGGCAATAAACAGAGGATTTATATGGCAAATGCCATGGCAAATATAAAGTCAGTATTAGACATGCTTTTTATATCAAGAAATCTTGGTGGGGTGCCTGGGTGGCTCAGTAGGTTGAATGTCTGACTTTGGCTCAGGTCATGATCTCACAGTTTGTGGGTTTGGGCCCTGCGTCAGGCTCTGTGCTGACAGCTTGGAGCCTGGAGCCTGAAGCCTGCTTCGGATTCTGTGTCTCCCTCTCTCTTTGCCCTTCCCCTGCTCATGATCTGTCTCTGTCTCTCAAAAATAAATAAATGTTAAAAAAAAAATTTAAAAACAATCTTGGAAAAAAGAAACCATAAAATAAAAAAGAAGCTAATGAATGGTAAATAACAGAGTAAGGATAATAGTAATACAGATATACAGAAAGGAGCAAAGAAAAGAGAACTAATATTTAATGCCTGCCTTCTGCGTAAAAGTTGTGTTAACATATTACCTCATTTAATTTTTTACAACCTTTTTTTAGGCAGGTGTTTCAGTTTTAACTAAAGCACAGAGAGGAAGTTTCTAACCAAGATCACTCAGCCAAGAAGGAATAAGTCATAATTGGAAGACAGGTTGTCTGTCTCCACAGCACATTTTTCCCACATCACCATGGAGAAGTCTTGTACAATATCCTGAGGATACAGTCTAGATTTTGAGAGAATCCCTAAGTGGATCCTTAACTACAATGAGATACTGGGCAAGTCAAAACCTTTCTAAAGAGTATCAGTATTGACTCGTGGCTTTTAATAAATGGGCAGATAAATAGATACAGAAGTGTGGATGAATATGTGTATAGAAGTACATATGAACACACACACATTTCCTAATTCTGTCTGATTAGGGCCTACAGAAGCCATGATATCCCTGTAAGCAGTGAACATACATAGCTTCAAATATTAGTTTTTAAATACAATTCTTCCACTATGAGAAACTAGAACTCCTTGGTGATAACTAATTCTGAAGCTAGAAAAGTAAAAGATGAGTCAAAATCATCTTGCTATGCAAAAAAAAAAAGAAAAGAAAAGCTATGCTCAAAGAATGATGGAGACATATCAAAAGAACAAAGAAGCTAGTTTAAAGGGCTCCAACTGTCCAAATCTAGGCCAATTTCAGCATCAAGATAAATAATAATAGTAATGAATTATAAACTACAGAATAAAATAAGAATCCCTGAATCCCCATTGATATAAATAAATTATAAAGAGACAAATACAGGAAAAGGGAAAGCTCTCCCTTAAAGCTGAATACAAAGCAATAAATGTAGGAAAGATGGCATTAGAAAATAACCATGTTACAACCACCCCAGTATTAACTCTTTCAGGTAAGAGTCATCAAACTAAATGAATACTAAAACTAAAGCACAAAAATCTGATGAAAAATAGGGTATTTACATAGTGTCAAAGTATCTAATACGTATCCATAAAATATTCCTAATTACATTTACTAATTATCTTGATTTCAGCTCAGGTCATAATCTCACAGTCCTGAGATCGAGTCCTTCCTTGGCTTGATTGATTGAGTCCCACCTTGGCTTGTGCTGGGTGTGGAGCTTGCTTGAGATTCTCTCTCCCTCTCCTTCTGCCCTTCCCCTGCTTGCAAGTGTGCTCTCTCAAAAAAAAATTTTTTTTTATAATAAAAAATTTAAAAATTACAAAGGAAGAAAAATAGTAATATTACAGTGAATAAGCCTGGCAGAGACCATCTTAATCAAGTGCCTAAAGTAAACATCAATAAAGGGACAAAAGATATCATGTGCTCCTGATATAATGTACTAAGAAGGAAACATTAATTCTAGACTATTCCTGCTAAAACACATAGCTGGAATCTAATCATGAGAAAACATTAAACAAATACTAATTGAAGAACACAATCTTCAAAAATGTCACAATCAAGAAAGTTAAAGAAAGAGAAACTGTTCTATATTAAACAAGACTAAAGAGGCATGAAAGGCAAATTCAACATCTGATCCAGTATTAGATGCCGGACCTAGAAAATTATTTTTATTTACTTTTAAAATAGGGGCACCCGGGTGGCTCAGTTGGTTAGGTATCTGACTCTTGGTTTCGACTTAGGTCATGATCTCACACTTCATGAGACTGAGCCCTGCACTGGGCTCTGCACTGACAGCATGGAGCCTGGTGTGGAACCTGCCTGGGACTCTCTCTTTCTCCCTGTCTTTCTGACCCTCCCCTACTCCAGCTGGTGAACACTCTCTTTGTCAAAATAAATGAATAAACTTAAATAAAGAAATAATACTATGGGGATGACTAGCAAAATTTACATAAAGTCTAAAAATAAGACAACAGTACTATATCAGTGATAATTTCCTGATCTGGATAATTATATAGTGGTTATAGAAGAGAATGTCCTTGTTTTTAGGGAAATAAATATTTAAGTATTTATCATGACTATAACTTACTCTCAAGCATTCACAAAAAATAATAATATGCATTATACAGAAAGAGAATGCTACAGTAAATGTGATAAAATATTAACATTTGAAGAATCTGGGTGATAAGTATACAGGAGTTCTTTGTAATACTTTCACAACTTTTAAGTCCGATAGAATTATTAAAAAAAAAACCCAAACAATTAACTCTCTAAGCTGTAACTTCCTCACTAATATAACAGAATTGATTTATGTACAGCTCTAAAAAGAGTCAGCACTCTATAAGCTGTAGAGTTATAAGTGCTAATTATTGCCTCCAAGGAGGCCCTGTGAATGGCATTAATATGCTACAGTTAAACACTGATAATTTAGCTAGGGATTAGAAATATATTTCAGATACTATACTAGATCTTAGCCGATAGCTTGAGAAGTGATAGAAATGTATTTCAGAAAGTAGAGCCACGGTGGTAATCCCTCCGAAGATAAGAGAAGTGGTCTGACAAGCCATGTGTATGCTCTTTAACATTAGAACTTCCATTGTTATTAACCATAGGCTTTGTTTCTTTACTCTAAAATCCTTAACCCTCCCAACCCTACTTCCTAACTAAATAACTAAATGTAAAGTGAACTGCTAAACTAGTGTGCCCTCAAATACTTGTAGAATATCAGTACTTACCACAGCATCAAACCGGTTATGATAAATTTCTGCTTGGCTCTGCTCCACATAGTGCTGTTTAGCATGAATAAAAGCTGGTATTCCCCCATATGCCCAGCCAATGATGCCTGCTGAAACAGCCGCCTTATAAATATTCTCAAGTTCCTTTGAAGTTCTCTGCTGTTCACTAAGACATCAAAAAGACAATGTTGTTTGGGATTAGAACATTCAAAATGACCCCAATACTAACACTGCCACATTTTTCATTATGGGCAGAATCTTCTGATTAATAAAATCTTCTGAAGAATTAAATAGCAATTATGTCACAAGTAGCTCAAATCTCAGCCAAAATTAACCTATACTATTAGAAATTAGGCTATTGGTTGATTACACTTAGGAAGATAGTGACTAGAAGGGGAGCTTCTGAAATGCTAACAGTCTCTTGGTGTTGCTTACGCAGCTATGTCTAGTTAGTGAAAAGTCATTGATCAATATTATTTATGTGTAAATAGATATGTATTATACTCCAATAAGTTTTTTTCTAAGGTGCTTTTATTTGATGACTATTACAACTTGACTACATCTCTGGATTCAGGAAGAATCTGTAAGCTGGATGCAAGGATCAAGATTTCCCTTTTTGAATTTTAAGCTAACTTTTGGAAATTACACAAACTTATGGATTTTAGGACAATGCATTCAAGAACAAAATCCGAGATTAAAAAAAAAATCAAAACCTATCTTTCTGAATTCTTCACTTTTATGTCATGCTCAGATTGACCTTGTATTTTAAAAAGCACCAAATGAGAAATCTCACTGTACAATGGGCACCACAGACCAACCTAATAAGATAACACTGTTTAATTCACTTTATTACACTCAAAAGCAGAAGAAACTAGAATTGCTAATAAAGCTTTGAAGATGTCTTCTAGAAGCTTTAATGAAGAGCTAAGTTTTTAAGTATTATGTTACTATAAATAGCCCTCTAGATAAATACTGTTATTTACATTACTAAATCACTTTCTTCAGAGACTATAAGGTGTTTATCTAATTCTAATTATCAATAACCACATCTCTGAAATCAGAATCAGTGAATCTTTACAGTTCCTGCATCTACAAGAGAAATCTAAACAAAACTTCTCAGAAAACCCTCTTATACTTACTTAGGTCAAGGGGAAAAAACTGCTATAATTTGAACCCTGTACTTATCTTGTATGTGAATAAGACCAAAAACATTTATCTAAAAATTGGCCTATGACAGAACTCAGAAAAATATAAAAGCTTAACACTTAACAGGCCAGATATATATGCTTTGCCTCCTTTTCATTCTCTGAAAACTTCCATTACATAGGTGATACTTATCTCCCGTTTATCGATTTCGTTCTATGGTTGGCCCAGACAGCTGGTGAATGGTGAAGAAATGGCACGGTGGCAAAAAGGCCTAAACTACAAGTGACAACGGGGTTGTGGTTCTGGTTCTGTCACCCACTGTTAAGCGACCTGCAGCCAGATCCCAATCTCTATGAACTTTAGTTTCCTCATCTACGATGGAGGGGAACATGGAAGTTACACTAGATTCCCTTCAAATTTCTTTCAGATCCAACATTCTGTGGTTTACAAAGCTGATCAAAATAACGTTCTTCGGTTATGTTTTACATAGGATCTTTCACAAGTATCTCAAGTAAATATTGGAAGGACTAATGAGAATGGCTGCCTCATTATCTTTAAAATAAAGATGATATCTCAGAAAAGCAATTAAATCCAATTCAGCCAACTCCTTTGCCCCAACAATCTCAGCAACATAATAAAGCTTCAAAGTCAATTTAACCACTTGATAACAGTATAGTATTGTAACGTAGTTCATGAAAGGGCCATTTTTTCATCAGTAATTGATAAATGATGAAATGATGAAATAAATGAAATACCCTTAGTTTTTCATTAAAGTTAATTCAATTTGAAGGGTTATCCTTTATTCTGAAATAACCTTATTTGTTAATCTAGCTTATATTGTTCCTTTCATAAAGTGATCAGACAATACTTGCTATTATTTTTTACATATTCCTTATCTGACAGAATAAACATTTTAGAGCTGTCTCTGCCTTCTCTCCAAACTCTTTCTTCTTCTTCTTTTTTTTTTTTTTTTTTTTGAGAGGAAGGGGAGCTATTGTCATGAGATGCCAAAGTTTGGGATAAAGTGAAATACAGGGGCGCCTGGGTAGCTCAGTTGGTTAAGCGTCCGACTGCAGCTCACGTCATGCTCTCTCACTGTTCATGGGTTTGAGCTAACCGACTTCAGCTCAGGTCGTGATCTCTCACTGTTCGAGGGTTCGAGCCCCGCAACTGGTTCTGTGCTGACAGCTCAGAGCCTGGAGCCTGTTTCGGATTCTGTGTCTGTCTCTCTCTCGCGCGCGCTCTCTCTCTCTCTCTGCCCCTCCCCCACTCGTGCTCTGTCTCAAAAATAAATAAACTATAAGAAAAATATAAAAAAATAAGGTGAAACACGAAAAATACTGGAGCGTAATCTTGTTGATGTGGATTCCAGGGTCAATTCTGACACTAATTAGCTCGGCTCAATTCTAATTTGTAAAATCAGGGGATTACACTAAGACTATATTCTCTAAATATGTTCTGATTTAAGAGTTTCAACCCTACCATTTGTAAACTGTCTTGTCAACCAACAGATCTACTAAATGGCAATGTGAGGATACAAGCTTGGGAAACAAACATTAGAACACCAAATCTTATTAAAAAATAAACCCCATCACTCAAGGGTCCTTCGCGCCAGGATGACCTAGATTTAAGGACAGCTCTTCGCAGTCCCCTCCCCACAGACCCTAGGCACTTTTACTCTTTGACAAACAGGTCCCGAAGGCGGTCCCATCCGGATTCCAGGTAATCAGGCTCTGGAACGGAGGAAGACAGCTTCTGGTTCTCCGAATCGGCAGCCACAGCTCCCGCAGCAAAGACCCGAGGGAAAGGACCCAGAGCCCTGCAGAGGTAGCTCTGTGGCGCTGGCGGTCGCACCTCCATAGCCCTCACTGAACCTGCGGACACACGCTTAGGGTCTCAGGGCTCCAAGGCCTCCGGGAGACGCCGTGGGAGGACAGTAAGGATAACTGCAGTAGGTGAGTACCCTTCCACTAGGCCCCAGCTAATCTGCCGCCAGACGCGCCACAACAACTCTCGACATCCTCCTCCTCAGGGCCGGCCCTCACTTTGCAGGACCTTGGATACACGAGACAGGAAGTCCCACCTTCATCAGGGCAAAGGCCAATGGGCGGGGCGATGGCGTCGCCGCAGCTAAAACACTTCCGGTTGGAGGCGGGACGAACCCAGTGTTGCCTGGCCCGCCCCCCGGAAGTGACTTGGCAGCGAGTAGCCGACCTCAGCTGCCTGTGGCCCCGCCTCCGGGCGGTTTCTTTGGGCTTCCTGGGCCCCAGAAACCGGCTCTTCGTCAGGTTTCGGGAGGCAAGAAGTGTTACAGGCTGAAGTAGTTTAGTGAATATAAAACGCTAGAAATTCCATATAGATGAAAAAGAAAGTGCAGTATTCAGTACAAGTGGAGTGGGGAAAGGTGAAGACAATTTGCACAAATACAAGCCCAACCTGTCACCGACGTGGAGAAGCCTCTCGAACTGGGCGGGGTTTCACTTCTGGTTTCAGAAAGAACCAGATGTCTTGGTGCCTAATAACACCGAGATTTCCAGAAAGCTCATTTGAAGAATTAGCTTTGGGTAGTTCTTAACAAGGTGGGTTTTACCCCACCCCACCCCCTTAGTTTCATATGCTTACTCTTCCTCAAAGGCAGGACAACTGGAATTTCTTGGATATTCCAGCAATAATTTCCCTTCAGTACAGCTTCTGCTAACATATGCTTCGAGGTATTGTTTTTACTAAAACACACGTATTTGAGGGTTGCCTGGGTAGCTCCGTCAGGAAAGCTAAGAAATTCAGCTGAGGTCATGATCTCAGGGTTTGTGAGTTCCAGCCCCACATTGGGCTTGCTGCTGTCAACAGGTAGCCCGCTTGGGATCCTCGGGTCTCCCCTCCTCTCTCTCTCTCCCCCTCCCTCCTCCTCTCTCTTCCCCCCCCCCCCAACCAATAAACATAAAAAAAAACATGCATTTGAAATATTCCCAAATGGTTTGTATAATTTCATTTTACTGGTAACCAAACATAATCTCTTATATATTTTTTTGCCAATCCCTACCCCTCTTTTATTCCTTTCTAGGTGTAATATTTCAAAGCTGCTACACTCTTTGGTATAATACAGTAAATAGAATTTTGGAATTTGATAGCTGGAATACTAAAGAAAAGGCCCAGAGGAGTAAATGAGTACAGTGACATCTGAATTAGTGAAAAGTCATCTGGGAAAGAGTATTAGGTTAGCTCCCATCATAGCACTTATGATACTGCATCACAACTTCCTACCTGCTGATGTATCTCAACAGACTAACTCTGAGGTTAGAGACCAGGTATATTCATCTCTGTACATCCAGGACCTAGCGAGGTGTCTAGTAAATAGGTTGTTGAATGAAGAATTCAGATCCCCAGACTGCTGGCTTTGACTCCAGGTTGCTGTTTATCCCATATAAATAAGAGCAGTACCAGGACAAAGTCTCAGTTCCTGAAAGCCCACGAAAATGGCTGTGAAGTCTGTCATCTACACATAGGAAAAGTTAAATGCTTGTGATAATTCCAGAATCATTCTGGGATGAGGGAGGTTTGCAATTGTGGAGCAGGGATGTAGGCAGTTACTAATGAAGCCATTTACATACAACTCAAATGTCCCCAGGACTCACTACCCTGTAGATACAAATGATGTCTTATTCAGGGGCAAATTTCACTATCCCCATAGCTGCTTTCTTTGGGTAACTTTGGAACCCTCATTTGTAAGGCTCCCTTTGCCACTTAAAGAAGTCCCGAGACCTTTGGTGACTGCTCACACTATTACCACTATTCCATCTCCATCTCAGCTTCTCAGATTCTACCTTCTGTCACACTCCTATTTCTCCAAGCCCCCAAGTCTTTTTTTTTTTTTTTTATGACTAGGGAAATACTCTCCTGCCTCTGTGGTCCACGCTTTTTTAGGGGTCTCAGAGCAATGCTAAGCCAAGAGGTGTTATGAGGTTTATTTAGACGACTCTGTTTCAATACAGCTTTCTCCTCCCTAGCATGTGCCCTTGCCACCAGAGTAAAGGCATCAGGAAGGATTTCAATACAGTTACCACACTCCCCAGAACCACCATTCACCTATCCTCAGCCCTTGTTGCTGAGTTCCACTCACAGAACTCAACAGCTTCTTTCCCCATTGTGAATTTTCTCTTAGGGGTCAGATGTTTTCCCTCTCCCTGCTAGGTTCTCACTAGGTACTACCCTTGCTACATATATTACAGTTAATTGTATTATATATGACAAACGTTTTCACAGATAGAAAGAATGAACTTTGAGAATTCTCAAGGACTTCATTTACTTCATTTAGTTATCCCTCAAAGCATAACCCAATTTTTACCTCCATGAAGATTCCCCTCTGCACTAGATGGAATTTCTTCTTCCCTGAACTCCAAATTCACATTATCTGTATGAATAATTGGCTTTATGATTAAGGCCTCATGTCACTTTAATTAATCACCTTCTGCCTATGATGTCTCTCATATTGTTATTTATCATCTCAACCACAGAGCTCCTTGAGGCTAGGAAGCCTGTTGTAAACATTTTCTTATCTCCTACTCTTTGTGCAGAGTAGATGCTCAAGCAGTATTTGCTAAATGTTTATTTGTAGTTGTATCCCTCTGCCTTACCCACAGAACCTTACATTTGGATACAGTAGGGTTATCTGAAGTGATGGCATATTTGGATGCATGGGAAGATGGATATTTATATACTTGTGTGTATTCTTGTTTGTTGTCAGTGTAGAGGTCAAGGGTAGGGAAGTATCCTCTTTGGAACTCAACCAAAGGAGCCTATTAAATTTTTTTCTCTTGGGAATCTCAGGCTGAAAGACAGAACCTGGCAGTCTCTGGAACTGCATATAACAGCACTCTAGAGCAGTCCAAAACTTGCTGAGGTTCCTGGAGTTTCCCCACTTTCTATCCTTCTCACTGCTATGAAAGTTGTTTATATTCTTTGAGATGCCTTCATATCCTTCTAAATAAGTTCTTTTGTAAACTAGCTAGAAGTTTCTATTCTTGGCAATGAGGAGAACCGGACCTGTCACAGTAGAATAAGACACGACACTGACACCATCACACAGATGATACTCTCCGGATAGAGAAAAGCATGGCATGTGTTATCCATGATCCCACTTCATTCAAATAAACTAGATTATTCTCTCTCTTTTTTTTTTTTCTAAGAAAAGTATGGCCTTTAGCCCTCTGAGGAGGAAAGGGTAAGTTTGGGACCTAGATAGTGTTAACAACAAACAACCACCACCTTTGTAAGTTATGGGGATAGAAATTATTTTCAAAAACATACATTTTCCATATTGTTACATACCATCCTCATACCACCTACACTGAGGTAAACAGATAAGTATAAAATCTGAGTAACATTTGCTGAATTTAAATACAAAGATTCCCTTATTGGCTATTTAAAGAGCAGATAAGAATCTGCATTGATCCAACTCTTACAGTCTTATCCAGTTCCCCTGAGGAGCAAATGGCTAGTCAATCAGTAAATAGGATCTAGTTAAGTCAGCTGTCTCCCTCCCTCCCTCCCTTCCTTCCAATAATTCTTTAGTATCTACTGTGTGAGGCATTGAACTGGATAATGGAGACCTCAAGATGAATAAAACATGTTTCCCATGTTTCTATAGGCTCAAGAAGCCTATAGAACAGTAGCAGAAATAGTCAAATAATTACAGTGCAATGTGATATTATATAACACAGGCATAAGCAACGTTTTATGATAGCCCCTAACTGCCTAGAGGAATGAAAGAAAGGATCCAGAGACAGAATGCTTGAGCTGGAACTTGAAGCAAAATGGGAAATTTGCAGGGATGCAGTTTCAGATCTTCATTCAAAGAACAGAAAATTCTGTTTTCAGTTTAGTGACAGGAAAATTAAAACACAGAAACATCTACTGGGGCCTCATACTGACAAGGCAAAACCAATGTACAACACAGAAATCCAGGCCGCTTGTCATTAGACTTCTAGCACCTAAGGATATGGTCCCCATGAATTTTTAATACTCAGAAACAAAACATCTAATTTTCAATGTCTGCCTTATTCTATGCAATGATCTTACCAAGGATATTTAACTCCTCCTCTAAGAAGGTCCTTAGACTTAAATATTTGTGGAAGGGAGTTTAAAAAGCCAAGTACTTTTCTTACTAATGGAATAAAATCCCTGATTTTATATGACTAAACCTCACATTTACTGATTTTGAAACCAACTAATATACCGAACAGTTCTTAAGAAGCAAAGGAAAAGAGTAGATCTAATTGTGGAAAAGTTGGGCTGAAGGGACAGGATGGTTCTGAGTCATCAAACTCTATGGGTTTTCATCTAAAAATTTTTCTTCACTTTTGACTATAAAAGGGAGAGCATCCTGAGATTAAACTACTACCCAAATATGTTTTTCCAAAAGGGAAAAAGAGGCACTCCAACATGGATTTGCACTGAAATATCTCCTATATAGGTAAGCGCTCAACTTGGGTGATCTAGACACCCAATGTAACATTTCATAGGTGAAGATCCTGGAGGTCCCTGCATGCCCTCCAGACTGTGGACACTGCTGCCAATTTAAAGAGGAAAAATATTAAGGGTGTGCAAGGGTGAGGAAAAGTTGCTGTTTTGTGCACAGTTCCTTTAATGAGTAGGACTACTTTCTAAGTTTATTAAGAGATTTTTGTCTTTTTTTAAAATACAGACCATAAAAAGAAGTAATATGTGAAGGCACAAAAAAGGGGAACTTGAAATCCAGTTGCAATAATTACTCATGCAATTGGCCCCTTTCTATGTGGCATTATAGAAACCTCCTGAGTACGGAAAAGCTTACACCTGTACAGAAGAGAACTGCCATAATTGCATGGCATGACTACCGCTTCCT
>NC_043704.1:65304770-65314516 GCF_006229205.1 Suricata suricatta | reverse complement strand
GTCTCTAATGAGTCATGGCTCTCCAAAGCCTTGTTTTTCCCATTGGGTACCTCACCAAAGCACCTGTTGTTCCCTGGTTCCTCTTCTTCTGAATTCTGGAGAAGAGAGCCAGGTATACCTAATCAATCTTCAAAGAAATGGCCCTTAGAATAAAGCTATCTTAGAAAAGAATATTGTCTTTCCAGCATTTCTCATGCATGCACCACTGTCTCCACTAGAGTTGCTTCTACCCTAGAGGTCCCACCATGCGGTGTCATCAGCATTCACCTCCTGAATCCCCCTACTTCCTCCTCCTGATTTGGTTTTACTTATTCACCTAATCCTTAGTCCTGGCACTAAATTCTAATATTTTAGTTACATATGCTTTATTCACTTTGAAATTTAAACTTTTACTAACCTGATAAATAAGTTAACTTTAGCTATTGGCTGGATGGGGTGTGGAGAGAAGGAATCCCACCATTTTGATTACTAGCAGCAAGGCCTATGGAGACAGAGACCATTTTCATGGTCTCTACAGTTCCCACACAACTCAGGTGAGAACCTTGTACACACCACATGTTCTCAGTAAACAACAACCAAATGAATTAAAAGGGCTTTCATAAACCTCAGTTGGACCTAGTATTAAAGTTCTCTCCCAAAGTGAAGCTATTCCAAATGTAATAAGGAAACCAAGAGTCAGAGGTCCTGGAAGTCTTACTTGTATTTGCAGTGATCCACAAGATGGACATCCTTAGCAGCTGGCTTCCCCAAGGTATCCTTTAAGCAAAAAGGAAGTTACTAGTATTGAGAGTGGTAGTATTTGTTGAAGACCAGTGTGCAGCGAACATTATTAAGCATTCCATCAACGTGACCTCATTTCAGTGTCCTGAATAAACATATTCAGAGGAATCATTATCCCTCCCATTTTATAGATGAAGAAGCCATGGCCTCGAAAAGTTGGGAGACTTGCTCAGAGTCACATGGCCCTAAGTAAAGGAGGAAGGGTTTTAATTGGGCCTGGCTCATTTTAGAGTTCAAGCTCCCAGAGTCATGGGGATCCTCCTCTGAACTCAGAGGTCCTAACCTACAGCATGTTTCACTCTGTGTAAAATATACATACAGGAGGTTACAGTTGGTAGCTGGTGGGCTCAGAGGTATAACCCACCCACAGATTTTCTTGGGGATGGGAAGTATTAGAAAATAAAAATTCAAACCACTGCCAACATTTACAGGTGGTAAGATATTTCTTCCAAAAATCCTGATTTCCAAATTTCTTGTAAAACATGAAAGGAAGGTCTAGTAAACTGAACTCCGATTCCCTTGGCAGCATTGACCAGACCTTTAGCTCTCTCTTCTGCTCACTCCTGTGGCCCCCTGGGGCACCTGAGTTTGAGAACCCCATTTATATCCCAGCTACCTTAACAGATGGCAACACCTTGATGAGTTAAACAAGTTTTGTTTGCTTTTGCAGCTTCCTGCAGTAGAGGCTGTGATGAATGGATACATTTTTCATATTTCTATTTTTCAACAAACTTTGTTAGACTTCATTTGCTCCTGTTTGATTATAACTATCACATAATACATCTCAGATACACTTAGTTTTTCCATAAGAAGTTTAAAACTTCTTTTCATATCATCCTGATATGGTATGTGGAAATTTCAAATGAGGACTTTTAGGGCTTAAAGTTCTTTGAATAAGGCAAGAAGTCATAAAAGAGAGAGATGAACTCCAACCTGAAGGAGCCAGTCATTTCTGGCATTGCCTTAGAATCACTTGGGGAGTTGTAAATAAATGAAGAATATTTTTACATTTCAAATTAAGAATAGCTTTACGTTTCAAATGCTTGAAAAATACCCAAAGAAAAATATTTATGACATATGAAAATTACATGAAATTCCATTTTCCATGCCATAAATAAAGTTTTATTAGAACACAGCCAGGCTCATTCATTTACATATTGTCTGTGGCTGCTTTCACACTGTGATGGCAGGGTTGAGTAACTACAACAAGACTGTATAATCCACAAAGCCTAAAATATTTACCATTTGGCCCTTTCCACAAAAAGTTCGTGTCCTCTGGTTTAAACCTTCAAAGTAGTAAGAAAAGAAATACTACTCATAATATGTCCCAGAAAAGCAATGTGAGTTTGAAAGAATAATTTACATATATGCTAATTCTAGTTCGTGTCTTTCTCTACATTCATCTACCGTTAAGAAGAAACCTAATCGAATTCTACCCAGGTGGCAATGTTCTTTGAGCGAGAATGTTCACTGCTATGGCTCTATTCAGATGACTGTGATTACTTTCATAGATTTCCAGGCTTGGTTTTTGGTGTATTCTGCATCAACAAGTTTTGGGTTTTTCCGAGATAGAAGAATGAGAGGATCCCGTTCTGGACTTGTCCTATAAAAGAAGCACATGACATAAAACATGTGTCTTCCACCATGATACTGTTCCCAATCTCTGAAAGGTAAGCTGTAACTGGACCCAATGCGATGACTGTACACACAGATGGATAACTTACTGGGTACAGCAGAGGTGGGGGTACTGGGCCCTGCAGCATGTAGATGTTCCTGCTTGTTTTTCTGGCTATTTACCCTTCAGAGACAGGGCATATTGGGCCCTTCTTTATTTACATCTAGTCTTTGAAAGGATGTCATTCTGAGCATTTCAGGCATATCCCAGGGAATGAGTTCCCTTTTGGGAAGGCTGATGTAGCCTCTATACTCACTAGTACTCACAGCTACGTGACTAGGTAATCACCCCTCACCAAAATAGCTACATGACCTTTGTTGTATGTGTTCCGTAAAGTCCAGCATAATATTTAAATTAAAAAGAAAACTAAAGGGCTTAAAAACCTGAAACTATATTTAGAAAAAGTCTTAGTTATGGTCCAAGTAGCAGAAGGTCCTAACATCTGAGGGATCCTGGACCCCCCCGGGGACCCACTCTCTGGAAAAGTGTACATATCCCCTTATAATTACAGGAAGTCCTAGAACTCTTCAAGTCCACACATGGATCCCAAGTTAACAAGCTGTGATCTCAAGATCTGAGAATCAGAAAAGTTGATAAGGACCAGCAAGCAGTGGCTACTGGGCCTGTCTGCATTCTCAAGTTCACTGCCTCAGTAGAGGATGTGATCTCCAACAAGGACTCACCAGGAAAATGACAAGACCCTTCTCCTTCCATAGTCCCTGTTCTGTTCATCTGTGCCGTAGTCATCATGTATCTGCATGGCAGGTACTGTTCTTGGCACCAGGGATGCGGGTCTGAGTAACATGAAGAGGGTCCCTCACCAACATTTCCATCTCCCTACTCCCTTTCTTCCCTGCTTCCCTTTCCATTTTTTTTCCCCATTTTCACCAATCTCAGTCTGTGGTCTCTACTATAATTTGGCAGCCACATGGCTTCATGAAAAAAGGAGTCAGGAGATCTGATGATAGTTCCTGCTCTGCCATTAACTAGCTCAGTGACTAGCAGAGGGCCAGGTCAGAAGCTACCCATAGGAAACTATAATCTCTCAGGCAAGAGGACAACTTAGCTGTTCTCTTCAACATACACTCAATGCCTAATATACTCATGGCACTTTAAATACCTGCTCAATGACTAGATGAATGAACCTTACCTCTTTCAGTTTCAATTCAACAAAAAGTGATTTGGGCAAATAATTTGAGTTCTTCTCTAATCTAAAATTCTGTGATTCTACATTTACTTCTCTGTTATCTTTTTCTCTTTGAACTAGAGATCTTCACACCCTCAAAATTACTTATGTCTTACAAATTTATTGGTAAAATGTCAGAAAATATAGTCACCTTGATCCTCGGAAATATGCTGTGGAGTTTTTCTTCTTCCATGGCCACTGTGCTGCTGACCTAAAAATACACTTCAATTAGTTTCTATGTTTTTCTCTTAACCAAATGAGGATGTGTTTTAACCATTTCTGAATATGAATTCAGAGCTTTACATTTTTCTGTCTCATAAGGTATGTAACAAATTGTGCATATACTACATATGTAGCCTAAAAGTCTATCATAAGAAAATAATGAGGTAAATTATTATCCATACAATGGAATACCATGCAACTAATAAAAATAATGAGGTAGTTTCATATGTACTGACATGGAAAGATTTCGAAAACACACTGACAAGTGGGGGCAAAGTTGCCCATGTTAGACATACTTCTACATTTTTATGAGCATATATAGGTTTGATAATTAGAAAAAAAGGTTGTTTTTAAAGACTTTAAAAACAAAGTAGGGGTGCCTGGATGGCTCAGTTGATTAAGTATCCAACTCTTGATTTCGGCTCACGTCATGATCTCACAGTAGTGAGATCAAGCCCTGCATGGGGCTCTACGTGGAGTGTGGAGCCTCCTTGAGATGCTCTCTCCTTCTCACTCTGCCTTTTCCCCGCTTGTGCTTGCTCTCTCTCAAAAAAAAAAAAAAAGAAAGAAAAAAAAAGAAAAAGGAAAAAAAGAAAAAGAAAAAACAAAGTAGATGGATAGCAGGTAGAAAAAGAGCTACAAAAAAAAAACCAACCAAGAGTGGAAGAATGTGAAAACCATATTTGCAAGTACCTGAAAAATAAAAAGGATTAGATGACTAAAGCCAAAAATAACTTGAAGAAAAACAGGATAAAACCTTTTGATTTTCCCTCTGGAGAGCATGGGTAAGGTGAATTGGTAATGTGGAGAGGGTAATATACTTGGATATCCGGACTTCAGGCCTAGATTGGTTCCTGACCTTGAACACGTCACTCCACCTCTCTGGGCCTTCATTCCCTCATTCTTAAAATAAAGAGTTGGAAAGGACAATTTCCAATTCTCATTCTATGACGTGTGAAACCAAGTATCTTAAAAATCATTTTCAAAGTACATCTACTGGATAATAGACTCATTTTTTACTGGGTGGCTCTAACTACCATTGAGGACTTCAGTCCTACATGTTTCTTTAGAAAAGGGACATTCTTTTCACTGCCTTTGAATCTCTAGCCACACATGGTATGGGTGATAGATATTTGTGAAAGTGTAGTTAAATTAAATTTCTGCTTCCTCAGTCTACCTGAGAGAAGACCTATAAAGACTGTATTTCTAGAAGTTTGTTAATTAGGTACCACTGTTGTTTGAATCATAAATGCAAAATGTAGCGAGGTAAGAAATACCTACAGCTTGGATGACATGGACAATCTAAATTCTGAAATGACAGCAGATAGAGTCAACAGGCCCAGACATGTCTCAGTGGTCAATCAGGAGGCTCGGGAATAAGCTTGCACTTGAGATACTTATGGGACATTTATGTCTTCCCCATCTCCACCTCAAGAACTTAGCTCTAAGTTATAAAGTATATACACAGATGTTCCTCCTAGTAATTTTTGGTTCTCCCCCACAACATGGTCCTTCACTTGTTTCTAATTATGAAAGTAATTCACTCTTATTTGGAGAATCTTAAAAACACAGAAAAATTTAAAGAAGAAAAGAAAAGGCTCCTATACTCCTTTCCCCAAAGGCATTGCTGATACTTTAGGGTAGGTTCTACTCTTTTCCTATGGATATGTAAATATTTTATACACACAAAATTGCTTACACTATAGTTTTTATTTTGTTTTTAACTTAAACAAACTTTAGTTTCTTTCAAGAAGCCCTACAAAGAAGGACAAAATAAAACCTCTCTATAGGACCTACCTTACCAGATCTTCTCTGAAGAGGTCCCACCGTCCAAGACCTGTAGGATAAATTGGCCAAACTGCAGGTCCCCCTTCCCAAAATGTCCAAGCAGGATACATGATATCATGGTACTCTGACGTCTTCAACAGAAACAGAAAAGTTGTTCTAAATCAGTCTCAGAACAGAGAGAGAAGAAGTAAACTACAGTCATGCCACAGGATCTGAACAAAGGTCTTGCTCCAGTGTTACACTGCCAAAAATATATTTTCTTTTGTCTGCAAAGTCTGGACTCTAGACATTACAAGAAAAAAATGACTGTGGGTTAAGATTCATGGGCTCACTGAATCCCAGAATTTAAAAATCTCATTAAAGGTCAACTTTTCCAGTAACCCAAAGTTCTATTAGAGTTTTAAGTTTAAGAAAATAAAATTCCTAACTCTTAATCATCACACTCTTATCTTTTAACTGCTATTACATTTGGAGTATATACTGTCTTACCAGTTCCTGATTATTTCCTAGATGGATCTTTTGAGAGCAAGAATCACAGTGCAATGCTTAAAGGGGTGGGAGCTTTTGAAACAGATCATCTGGGTTTGAATGCTGAATCTACTTCTTTCCAACTCCAAGCAAGTTAATTTTTCTATGCTTGATTTATCTTAATGATGGGAGAAATAACCAATAATGTTACCTATCTAATGGGCTTACTAAATGAATTAGTACATGTGAAAAGCTTAGACCAGTGTTTGGTACATAGTAAGTATTCAATAAGTGTTCATTAGCATTATCTAATACTGTGGTACTGTTGAGCTCACACTGGTTGGTCAATAAATTCTTGGTTATTTGTTGATCAGGGCCAGAAGTACTGATGGGCAGAATGGGAGAAAGGGATATTATCCCACATCTTTTGAAAAAAGTTTGAAATCATTTGTTTTCTTTTTATGGTTAACTTCTGTTAAGACTCTGGCCTGATAAACCTCTAACTCTTTAGCTTTCTCACGGAATTACACATGCAATATGCTGTTTGCCTTTTCTCAAATACTTTTAAAAAATGGTACGTGATTCACAAAGCAGCTCCGACATAAAAGTTGCTCACTAGAAGCTGCACAGTAACTGTAAGGTTGAAAGACTGAAAGCCTTCTCTTGGAAATTAGGGTCACTGGTTTAAAAACAAAAAGGAGAGATGAAAAGAAAGCATACTGATGGTCATACTTTATCATACACAGAAACAACAAATAGATAACAAGCATAAAGTCTTTACTGACTTACATGGGAACCTTATCTATTCTTCTGGGAGGGATTCGTGACAAATAACAAGATTAAGCACTTTGGAGAAATGAGGCTAAACTGTGGGAAATACAACACAAATGTGTCCTCAGCCCTCTTGCAACACAGGAAATAAACAAGTCTAGAGAGAAAGTAAACTGTGATAAAGAAGAAGTGGGTATAAAAGGTCCCTATTTAGAGAAACCACATCACAGCTGGTGCTCCCTTTCTCAGTCCATCGGGTATTCCTAAACTCACCCTTCCCCCATAGAATGTTCCATCCATTCTCCTCTAGCCCTTCCACCCCGACCCTTATATGTGGTCATACCTAGTCTCTAGGGAACCAAGGCCCATCCCTTCCAATACACATTTGCAAGAACCCGGGCATTGAGAAGTTGTTAACTATCTGAAACTCTCCAAGTCCACAAGTGTGAACTAGTACTCCTGTACCTCCATAACCATACTCAAAGCTCACCCTCTCACATATTCCTCTTGGATATCCCAGACCTATCCCCTCAGTGCACTGGTTAGGCACGAACTGTGTTGAGTTGTCCACCACCTTCAGCTTCACTGTTAGCCATGCTGGGCCCCTGGGATACACTGACAGAAATATATATATATATAATATTTATATTTGATATAAAATAAATTTTATATTTAATACATATTATAGTATATATTATATCTTATTAAATATATTATAATATATATATAAGCTCAACAAATATTTTTTGATGAAGGTTTTCCCTAATTCCAATACCATGAGCTATCTGGAGCCACTCTCTCCTATGTTCTGTAGGATCTCTGAACCTTTCCTTCAATGTCCTATAGGTTCTTCGAGCATCCATTATTTCTTCCCCTTTATCCCCAGACTTATAGACACTTAAGCAATCTTACTCACATTACCCATCTTCTCAGTCTTATTGCTCACTGTGAAGCCAAGAGGGACACAGACAAATTCCTGGACTTAGGTGTCATCCTCACCATTACCCAGCAGACTCTGTCAAAAGACAATCATCTCCTACTCATATTCTAGAGGACCACCCTCCATCACCCCCTACAGCTCTCCCTATACTTACCTTACTGAAGGAGAAGACTGGAATGGCAGGTTCCATCCATTTAGGAATCTGAGGATAATCTCGTACATTGATCACCATTTCCATGTCAGGGAGGCGCCCGATAACTTCCAAAATAAAGTGTTCAACACCACTACACCTGTCAACCAGAAATACCATATATTCACCAGACCAGTGGCAGCTACAGGACAAGACAGGGTCTCATTCTCACTTTGAAAGCCCATGTTCAGATCGTCAGCCTTCTGCAAATTTTCCTGAAAGCAATGCTTCTAAAAGGATTTTTCTACTCTCTTATATTGTGCAAGGTCTTTCCTAGCTACATTGCTCCAGTTTACAATACTTCATGAAATTTTCCAGTTAGGTCATAAGTCTGAAGGATGTATTATTGCTATTCCTACCACTTTTCTTCTATTAATTCCTAGGTGTTTTTTAGATTTCCCTTTTAGTTGAATTAGTAAACAAGATACAAATTTTGATAGGAACTGGAAAAAGCCAATTTTCTAATTGTGTCCCTAGGGTTTTGCCTCTCACAAAGACAATATTTTTTTATTTCCACCATAATTGATTCTCATAATTTAGGAGGAAAGAGAGGAAAACTCTTATTGCCTCTGAGTTGAATACTTCAGAACACTATCAAAATCAGCTTTGCAAGCCAGAAAGAATGTTATGCACACAATCACAAAGACTGTAATACAGCCACACTTGAGAGATACTGTAGGTTTGTTTCCAGACCATCACAGTAAAGAAACTAGGCAATAAAGCAAGTCAAGAGAATTTTGGGGTTTCCAAGTGCAATAAAAGTTGTGTTTATACTATACTGTGGTCTCTTAAGAGTGCAATAGTAGTATTATGTCTAAGAAAACAATGTGCATATCTTAATTAAAGATGCTTTATTGATAAAAAAAATGCTAAGAATCATCTGGCTTTCAGTAAGTTGTAATTACTGATCATAGACCACCATAACAAATATAATATTAATAAAGTTTGAAATACTGAGAGAATTATACCAAAATGTGACCCAGAGACATGAAGTGAGCAAATGCTGTTGGAAAAATAGTACCAATAAACTTATTTAATGCAGGGTTGCCACAAACCTTCAATTTGTGGGGGAAAAAAAGGAAACATCTGCAAAATTTAATAAAGTGGAGCCACAATAAAACAAGGCATGCCTGTATAGTTTTCTGACTGGACTCCCCAGGCATCCTCAGAGGCTCTCTGGAAAGAGAGGATACACTGGCAGCTTAGCTTTTCTGCCCCATCCCTTGAGGTCCTGACCACCACTACGCTGGGGGAATTCTAAAGTTTGACCAACATTTTTCAACAGCATAGAAATGACTGATTTAATATATTGATTTATATAGAGAGAGGTAACTAACTGCAAAAAATATCAATGATTCATAAATGAAAGGAAAGATGCTCAGTGTGTTTAAAAAAAATGCCCCAGAGGCGCCTGGATGGCTCAGTTGGTTAAGTGTCCAACTCTTGATTTTGGCTCAGGTCATAATCTCATGGTTCGTGAGATGGAGCCCTGCATTGGCCTCCATGCTGGATGTGGAGCCTGCTTAAGATTCTCTCTCTCCCTCTCCCTCTGCCCCTCTCTTGCTCCCCCAAAAGCCAAACTTGTAAAAACAGAATGAAATGGTGGTCACCAGGGGATGGGGGAAACAGGACAGATGCTGTTTAAGGGAACAAACTTACAACAAGTAGTGAATATGCTCTAGAGATCTAATGAACAGTAGAGTCAATATAGACAACAATGGCCCTT
>NC_043704.1:65298772-65304670 GCF_006229205.1 Suricata suricatta | reverse complement strand
GTGACAGAGGAACTAATTAGTGCTACAACAGCAATCACATTATATTTATAAATGTAGCAGATTAACATGTTGTGTACCTTAAATTTATACAATATTATATGTCAAATATATTTTGATTAAAAAAATTAGAAAGTATTACTATGACCCAAAAAAAGTGCTGGTGAAGCTAGATGCTAGTCTTCACCAATCAGACTGAGAAAGATCAGAGTCCAATAATACACAGTATTGATGAGAGTGTGAGGTGTATTCTGATCATGTGATACAAGGGTGGCAGAAGTGAAAACAGGCACAACTTTGGCGTGGCTGGCTGGCTCACTGGGTCATGGGTTCAAGCCCCATGTTGGGTATAGAGATTACTTAAAAAACAAAAAAGAAAAAAAATGTAAAAAAAGAAAATGATCACAACTCCTTTGGAGGACACTTTGCTTCTGTTTATCAAGATTTTTAAAAAATATTAATTGGCCTACTAATCCTACTTCTAGGAAATTTAGCCTGCGATATAATTACATAAGTACTCAAAGATTTAAGTTCACTACAGCATTGTTTACCTATGTTGAAATTCAAAGGGGAGTGGTGGAGAATAATTTAAATGTCCTTTGATAGAGGGCTCAATAAAGAAACCCACAAATTGAATTAGTATGCAGCCATAATAGTGAGGTGTACTTTATGTACTCTTAAGGAACAATTTAAAACTCTACTGTTATATGAAAAAGAAAAGTTACAAAACAGAAAACACAGCATGTTTATTTTGTTGATGTATCTAGACAACTATCTGCATAAACTATTTCTGGAAGGATTTACAAGAAACTTGTAATCATGGTTGTCTCATGAGAGGAGAACTCAGGGACAAGAGGTGTAGAAGAGAAACTTCCTCTTCATTATACATATTTTCAGGTTATCTAAATATTTTACTGTGTGCAAGGTACAGTCCTTTGATAATAAACAAATAAAACTAATTAAAAGTTAAAAAATATAATATTGCTGTACATTTAGGTAAAACATTTTGTTTTCTTGTTCAGCTTTTAAAATAGCACTCTCTCACCTACTGTATAATGCCATTTATGATTCCATTTGTACAAAACTCTAGGAAATGACCTTTAACGCCAGAAACAGATCAGTGGATGTCAGAGAAGAGGGGTACAAGGACAGCTCGGCAGGGAAGCGTAGGAGAGAAAGACTGCAAAGAAGGAAACTTTTGGGAGTAACAGATACATTCGTCATCTTGCATACACACAGCAAAACTTGTCGAATGATAATTGCATTAAAAAGAAGAAAATACCAAAAACAGGAATAAAATACCTGGTAATAAATTTAACTAATGAGGTAGAAGACTTGTACTCTGAAAACTGTAAGACATTGACGGAAGAAATTTAAGGTGACACAAATCAATGGGAAAGAAATCCCATGCTTGTGGATAGGAAAAATTGTTGATAAAATATCCATGCTACCCAAATCTACAGATTCAATGCCCCTATCAAAATACCAATAGCATTTTTCACAGAACTAGCACAGATAATCCTAACATTTGTATGGAACCACAAAAGACCTTGAATAGCCAAAGCAATCTTAAGAAAGAAGAACAAAGTTGTAGGTATCACAATCCCACGTTTCAAACTATACAAAGCAATAATAAGCAAAACTGTATGGTACTCGCACAAAAATAGGCACATAGATCACTAGAACAGAATAGAAAGCCAAGAAATAAACCCACACATGTATGGTCACTTAATCTTTAATAGAGGAGGCAAGAATATACACTGGAGAAAAAAATAACCTCTTCAATAAATGGTGTTGGGAAAACTGGAAAGCTACACACAAAATAAAACTGAACCACCTTCTCACACCATATACAAAAAACACCTCAAAATGGATTAAAGACCTAAGTGGAAGGCCTGGCACCAGGAAACTCTTTTTAAAAAATTTTTAATGTTTTTTATTTATTTTTGAGAGAGAGAGACAGCATGAGCAGGGGAAGGTCAGAGAGAGAGGGAGATACAGAATCCAAAGCAGGCTCAAGGCTCTGAGCTAGCTTCAGCACAGAGCCCAACGTGGGTCTCGAACCCACAACTGTGAGATCATGACCTGAGCCAAGGCTGGATGCTTAACCAACTGAGCCACCCAGGCACCCCACCAGGAAACTCTTGAAAGAAAACATAGGCAATAAACTCTTGGACATTGGGTTTAGCAATTTAAAAAAAAAATTTTTTTTTTGAGAGAGAGAGAGAGAGAGAGACAGTGTGAGCAGGGAGAGTCAGAGAGAGAAGGAATCACAGGATCTGAAGACAGGCTACAGGCTCTGAGCTAGCGGTCAGCACAGAGCCTGATGCGTGACTCAAACCCACAAACCCTGAGATCATTACCTGAGCCGAAGTCAGACGCTTAACCAACTGAGCCACCCAGGCACCCCAGCAATATTTTTTTAGATCTGTCTCCTCAGGCAAAATAAGCAATTGGGACTACATCAAACTAAAAAGTTTTTTCACAGTGAAGGACACCATCAACAAAACAAAAAGCTACATACTGAATAGAAGAAGATACTGCAAATGATCTACCCAGTAAAGGGTATATATCAAAAAAATATATAAAGAGCTCATTCAACTCAACACCAAAAAAACCCGAATAATCCAATGAAACAATGGGCAGAGGACATAAATAGACATTTTCCAAAGAAGATGTACAGATGGCCAATAGACACATGAGAAGATGTTCAACAATACTAATCATCAGGGAAATGCAAAAATCAGAACCACAGTGAGATATCATCACCTCACACTAGTCAGATGGCTATTATTAAAAAGATAAGAAATAATGGGGGTGCATGGGTGGCTCAGTCGGTTAAGTGTCCAACTTCAGCTCAGGTCATGATCTTGCAGTTCATGGGTTCAAGCCCTGTCCCAAATTGGGCTCTATGCTGAAAGCTCAAAGCCTGGAGCCTGCTTTGGATCCTGTGTCTCCCTCTCTCTGCCCCTTCCACACTTGTGCTCTGTCTCTCTTTGTCTCTCAAAAATAAGCAAACATAAAAAAATTTTTTAAGTATTAAAAAAAGATACAAATGTTGGCAAGGAGGAATGTGAAGAGAAGAGAACCCCATGCATTGTTGGTGGGAATGCAAACTGGTATAGCTACTGTGGAAAATGCTCTGTAGAGTTCTCAAAAAATTAGAAAAGAAAATACCTTACAATTTGGTAATTTCACTCTTGGGTAATTATCCAAGGAAAACAAAAATACTAATTTGAAAAGATATATACACCCTGGTGTTTACTGCACATCACTTACAGTACTACATATGGAAGCAACTTAAGTGTCCATTGATGACTTGATAAAATGTAATATATATGTACACATATATATAATGGAATGAATATATACATAATGGCATGAATGTGTGTATACATATACATATACATATTGGAATGAATGTATATATGTGTAATGGAATGAATGACTATATGTGTATATAATGGAAATATATTTACATAACAGAATGAATATATAACAGAATGAAGGTATATATACATATATATTTATATAATGAAACATTACTCAGCCATAAAAGAGAATGAGATCTTGCCATTTGCAACAACACGGATGGCAACAGATAAAGAACACAAATAGAGGTTATTATGCTAAGTGAAATAAGTCAGAGAAAGACAAATACCATATTTTTAAAAATCTTAATAAATAAATAAAACCTTATGATTTCACTTATATGTGGAATCTAAAAAAACAAAACAAATGAATAAACAAATGAAAAGCAGAAACAGACCCATAAATACAGAGAACAAACTGATGGTTGCCCAAGTAGAAGGCTGTGAGGGGACAGGCAAAATGGATGAAGGCGTTTAAGAGATACAGGCTTCCAAATATGGAGTAAGTAAGTCATGAGGATAAAAGGGACAGAATAGGAAATACAGTCAATGGTACCGTGATAGTGTTGAATGGTTACAGGCAATAACTACACTGTGGTGAGCAAGCAGAGCATGTAGAGTTGTCCAGAATCACTATGTTGTTCACCGGTTACTAATGTAACATTGTGTATCAACTATACTTCAATAAAAAAAAGTAAGGGAGATGAAAAGTACAGCATAGAGAATATAGTCAATGATATATAATAACTTCGTATGGTGACAGATGGTAACTACAGGTATCATGGTAAGCATTTTACAATGAATATACATGTTGAATCACTATGTTGTATACTTGAAACTAATATATTGTATGTCAACTATACTTCAATTAAAACTCATTTTTAAAAAAGATAATGAACACAATTAAACTTATCAAGTTGTATACTTTAAATATGTGCAGTTTATATCAGCCATACGTCACTGAAACTATTATTTTTAAGATATCTTATTCTCTCTTTGAAATGCCATGTCTCCAGTCATTTAATTAGATGGTGCTCTGGTTCCTCAGCAAAATCCCTTAGGTCATCCTTGAAATGCTGAGTTTATATTTTACTTTGTTCAGAAGAAAAATTTTTAAATGTGATACAGGCCTCTCCAACTGGGTGAATCAAAATTATGTAGACCTAGTAAGATACTGTTTTTCGTTAGATGGTAATCAAAAATATTATTCGACTGTATCCATTTCATTAAGGACACTGGTTCTGAATATTTCATTTTGTTTCTTTTTTGCCCAATTCTGTTTTCTTAGTTGTGTATGTAGTTCAGATAGGGAACTTTCCATGCATTAGAGATATAGACTATTTTATTGTCAATGAAAGGTCCTATGCTCCCTCAAGAACATTTTTAAGAGCTCATGAGTCTTACCAAAATGTTCTGAGGCCTGGAATGAGAGGTATGTGCCTTTCAGAAACTTTGAGGGTATTTTATTTCATCTGGAAATTGTTCCAATAACTATTAAACATTAGTTAAGCTTTCAAAGTCTAATAATGTCTAAATTCGTATTTTCTTTCACATTTGTAGAAATTAAAAATGTCTCTATACTCATAATTTATAAAGTTGCTATTATTTTCCCAAGTAATGAAATAAATGTCTGTTTAAAAGACCTCAATAATTTCCCCATTACCACCTTATTTACCCCTGATACTTGCTAACAAAGATGGAATTGTGATTACTTCAAAGTAGTGGGATTTTAAGTGATCTTTATTTTCTTTTTTGTTGTTGTTTTTACATATTTTTGACCATGAAAATGTAGTAATTTGTAATAAAGCTGTTATTAAGAATAATTCCTTATGTCCACATGGATGCACATTATTTGCAATACTGCTCATTTATTTTCCTTGTAATGACAGAATAGAGATTGTTTAGAAAGAAGATCTTAGGCTGGGAATACCATGGCTTCTGAAGTTTGTACTTTGTAATTTTACAAAGATTTGAGATTAAAAAAAAAAGACTCCAAAAATGAAGGTTTCTTATTTGTTGTATAAACATATAACACTACCTAAGCCCAACTTCCAGGCTTAGTCCACGACCCTCCCTGCTAGCCCCCAGCACTCAGCCCTCAGCCCACTTATCTGTTACCGCAACCATCACACCTGAATTCCTGGCTAGTGTAGCCTGTGTAATCTGCAGCCCAGATTTTCTGCCACTTTTCTTTAAATAATCAGTATCTAGAACTATACTTGACCCATGAGAAAAACAAATCCTTCTCCTCCTTCAGGCCAGCTCAATCCTGCTGGGTCTCATCAGCCTGTGCCCTGCAGCTTCCACATCTGGGGAAAGATAGGAGGGCAGAACCGTTGGCAGTACAACCAATGATTGTGCCCAAGCCTCAAGAAGAGAAAAGCGACTCACTCATCATCAGGGAAACACAAACCAAAACCACACTGAGATACCACCTCACACCAGTCAGAGTGGCTAAAATGAACAAATCAAGAGACTATAGATGCTGGCGAGGGTGTGGAGAGATGGGCACCCTCTTACACTGTTGGTG